>NC_057403.1:33900967-33998433 GCF_019320065.1 Cervus canadensis | reverse complement strand
AGAAAACTGAAATCATGTCAAGCACCTTTTCCAACTACAGCATTATGAGACTAGAAATCAACTAAAAGAAAAAAACTAAAAAAAAAACACAAACACATATCTTTCAAATTAAAAGAAAATTAATGAAAGAAATTTTCATCAATTAAGAAAAATGAAAATTAATGACATTTTTCACAGAACTAGAATAGATAATTTTTGAAACATTTGTATGGAAACACAAAAGATCCCAAATAGCCAAAACAATATTTAGAAAGAAGAGCAGAACTGAAGGAATCATGTTTTCTGACTTCAGGCTATGCTACAAAGCTAAAGTATTTAAAACAGCATGGTACTGGCACAAAAACAAACACATAGCTCAATGGAACAGAAAAGAGAGCCCAGAAATAAACCCACACCCTTGTGGTCAATTAATCTAAGACAAAAGAGACAAGAATATACAATGGAAAAAAGATAATCTCTTCAATAAGTGGTGCTAGGAAAATTGGAGAGCTACTTGCAGAAGAAGGAAATTAGAACATTCTTTAATACCATATTTTTTTTAAAAAAGCAACTTCAAAAAATAATTGGGAAAAAAATAAAAATAAAAAAGCAACTTCAGAGTGGATTAAAAACATAAATGTGAAACTGGAAGCTATAAAAGTTTTAGAGGAAAACATGGGGCAAACACTCTTTGATATAAATTATAGCAGTATTTTTTTGGATCTGTCTCCTAAAGCAAAGGAAATAAAAGCAAAAATAAACAAATGGAACCTAATTGAACTTAAAAGTTCTTGCACAGCAAAGGAAACCATTGACAAAATAAAAAGACAACCTACTGAATGATAGAAAATATTTGCAAATGATAAGAGATTAATATCCAAGTTATATAAACAGGTCATGCAACTCAACATCAAAAAAAAAAACCTCAATTGGAAAGTGGGCAGAAGACCTGAATAGACGTTTTCCCAAAGAGGATATGTGGATGGCCAACAGGCACGTGAAAATATGCTCAATATCACTTATTATTAGGGAAATGCAAATCAAGACCACAATAAGATATCACCTCACAACTGTCAGAATGGCTATCCAAAAGAACTGAAATAGCAAATGTTGACAAGGAAGTGGCGGAAAGAGAACCCACATACACTGTTGGTGGGAATGTAAATTGGTGCAGCCACTGTGGAAAATAGTATAAAGGTATCTCAAAAAAAAAAATAATAATAACTGCCATATGACCCAGCAGGTCCTCTGCTGGATATATATCTGAAAAAACAAAAATGCTCATTTGATGGGTGGAAGAGATGTTTCTCCAAAGAAGACATACAGATGACCAACAAACACATGAAAAAAATGCTCAACATTGCTCATTATTAGAGAAATACAAATTAAAACTACAATGAAGTATCACCACACACAGGTCAGAATGGCCATCATCAAAAAACCTATAAACAATACGTGCTGGAGAGGATATGGAGAAAAGGGAGCCCTCTTACACTGTTGGTAGGAATGTAAATTGATGCAGCCACTATAGAGAACAGTATGGACATTCCTTTAGAAACTAGGAATAAAACTACCATATGGCCCAGCAATCCCACTGCTGGGCATATACCTTGAGAAAACCATAACTGAAAAAGACACATGTACTTCAGGGTTCATAGCAGCACTATTTACAATAGCTAGGACATGGAAACAATCTAGATGTCCATCAACAGATGAATGGATAAAGAAGATGTGTATATCTATCTATCTATCTATCTGTGTATATATATATATATATATATATATATATATATATATATTTATTTAATGGAATATTACTCAACCGTAAAAAAGAACAAATTTGAGTCAGTTCTAGTGAGGTGGATGAAACTAGAGCTTGTTATACAGAGTGAAATAAGTCAGAAAGAGAAAAACAGATATAGTACATTAATGCATGTATCTGGAATCTGGAAAAATGGTATTGATGAACCTATTTGGAGGGAAGGAATGGAGATGCAGATATATAGAATGAACTTGTGGACACAGTGAAGGAAGGAAAGAGTGGGGCGAATGGAGAAAGTAGGATCGACATATATACACTACCAAGTGTAAAATAGATAGTTAATGAGAAGTTACTATATAACAGAGGGAGCCCAGCCTGGCACCCTGTGATGACCTTGAGGGGTGAGATGGTGGAGGAGAGGGAGGCTCAAAAGGGGGATGATTTATGTATAATTATGGCTAATTTGCATTGTTGCATGGCAGAAACCAATACAACATTGTAAAGCAACTTTCCTCCAGTTAAAAAATAAAAATACACATGTAGTCCAGTATTCATTGCAGCACTATTTACAACAGCCAGGACATGGAAACAACCTAGATGTACATCGACAGATGAATAGATAAAGGAGTTGTGGTACATAAATGCAATGGAATATCACTCAGCCATAAAAAGGAGCAAATCTGAGCCAAACTGAGGTGGATGAACCCAGAGTCTATTTTAGAGAGTGAACCGAAAGAGAAAAAGAAATATATTAACACATATTTATGGAATCTAGAAAAATAGTACTGATGAGCTGATTTGCAGGGCAGGAATAGAGACACGATGAACTTGTAGACACAGTGGGGGAAGGAGAAGGTGGGACAAATAAAGAGTAGTATTGGAATATATACTTCATCATGTGTAAAATCGATGGCTAGTGGGAAGTATTAACACAAGGAGCTCAGCCTGGTGCTCTGTGACGACCTAGAGGCATGAGATTGGGTGGTAGGAAGAAGGCTCAAGAAGGAGGGGGTATATGTATACTTATGACTGATTCACATTGCATGGCAAAAACCAACAAAACGTTGTAAATAAATTATCCTCTAATTTAAAAAATATTTAAATGCTCTTTTGAAAAGATACATGCACCCCAGTGTTCATTGCAGCATTATTTGCACTTGCCAAGATAAGGAGGCAACCTCCATGTCTGTCAGTAGATGAATATGATAAAGATGATGTGGTGTGTGTGGACTACTACTCAGCCATAAAAAAGAGTGAAATTTTGCCATTTGCAACAACATGGGTGGACTTGGAGGGCATGATGCTAAATGAAGAAAATCGTACAAAGACAAATACTGTATATCACTTATATGTGTAATCTAAAAAATACAACAAACTAGTGAATATAACCAAAAAAAAGCAGACTCACAGATATAAAAAACTAGTGGTTACCATAGGGGAGAGGAAAGGGGGAGGGCAGTATGGGTGTAGGAGACTAAGGTACAAACTATTATGTATAAAATAAGGTACAAGGATATTGTACAACAAAGGCATTTTAGCCAATATTTTATAACTATAAATGGACTATAACCTTTAAAAATTGTAAATCATTATATTGTACACTTGTAAATTGTATTGATACATCAATTTTTGTTATTGTTTTGCAACCCCATGGACTGCAGCATGCCAGACCTCCCTGTCCTTCACTATCTCCTGGAGTTTACCTAACTTCATGTCCATTGAGTCAGTAATGCTAAAATCTTTTTTGATTATGTCAACTGTACTTCAGTTTAAAAAAAAAAAAAGTTGTTTCAGAAGAAGGTAATCAGAGATGTGAAGTTATTCTAGAAGATAAAATAGAACCTGGCTATTTAGAGAACTATATGTAGAATCACACTATTCCTATACTTCTGAACACAGAGGGTAACTTTAATTTTAAAATCTGGAGAATTGAAACATTTTATACAAGGAAAGGTCAATGTTTTTATTTTCCTTCCTGAAAAGTGTTTTATATGGGTTCTTGACACAGTGAAAACACCACAATAGTAGTTCTGACTGCTAACTTTTGTGACTACACTGTATATGTAGTCATGAGACAACTAGTATACCATTCCTTTTATTCTCCATCATAGACACAGAGCAAAGGATACATGGAACCGTGGATGGAATCGGCAGGCTCAAAGAAAGATGCCTGAATTTGGGCAACTTTATCAGTAAATAGAGACTCCTATGAACAGCTTGTTCATCTGTACCTTTTTAATCCCTTTAGGAATATAGCAAAGGACTTTCCATGCTAGCTTTAGACACAACCTTAAGGGTAAAGAGAAAAGGCCGTGGAAGCTCCCGTTTGTTTGTTTGTTTTTGACTATCCTATCTAAACAATGGCCTGTTTCCTCAAAGGAGACTCCATATGTAGAAAGTCAAATCTGTAACCTATCAAGGACCTCTGACTTCAATCCTTCTTGCTTTTCTTCTCCTGATTTGTTATTTCAGGATATTTATCACCTTTTTTTTTTTAACTGAAAATATTTTGGAGGGAATCTCCCGGTAGGCCAGTGGTTAGGACTCTGGGCTCTCACTGCCAAGGGCTTGGGTTCAACCCTTTGTTGGAGAACTAAAATCACATCAGCCACGCAGCATGGCCAAATATACATATATATTTATACTTGAATAGGAAATGCTGCCACAGTATTAAATTCTGAGAGGCAAAACAGTCCTAAGTAAAACATAACATTACCCTTATGTTCAAACCATTTAGGTCTCTTCTTCAGAAGCAACTACTATTACCAGTTTCTGGTGTGTATTTCCAAGATATTTTTATGCACATGTAAATATATAAAAATACATGCATATACACACATTCTTTAAAAAGCACACACCCATACATAGTATTCCTTTTATTTTGTTCTTCACCTTGCTTCTTTAAATTAAGACATTTCAGATCATACTACAATAGTTCCTAAAAAGTTGCCACATTAAAAAACAAATGAAATTTTATACAATTGTTTAGGCAGAATTGCATTGTGTTGCATATGTGCTCAGTTGTGTCTAACTATTTGCGACCCCGTGAATTGCAGCCTGCCCACCAGGCTCCTCTGTCCATGGAATTTTCCAGGCAAGAATGCTGGAGTGGGTTGCCATTTCCTAATCCAGGGGATCTTCCCGACCCAGTGATCAGAACCCTCATCTCCTCCGTCTGCTGCGTTGACAGGCAGATTCTTTACCACTGCACCACCCTGTTATATAGATGTCTTTGCAGTTCCTTCATTTCTGACATTTAAGTTGTTTTCAGGTTTTTTAAATTATAAATTCTTTTATGATGGCTATTACTACTTGATGATGATTTTATATATATATCTAGGAACTACAAGATTAGAATGTATGTGCATTTTGCTGGTTTTCTGTCTTACTGCTGTGTTTTTATTTGGATGATGTCCACTCATACATTTATTATTTCCTCCTTTCTGCTTGCTTTGATTTAAATTAGTGTGCTTTTTTTTCACTTTTTCAGATAGAAGCTTAATTGATTGCAAATTGTTTTTTTCCAATTAAAGCACTTAGAGCTATGGATTGCCCTTCAAACCCTGTTTTAGGTGCACCATAAATATATGATATGTTATTTTTGTTATTCTTTAAAAATATTTTATGATTTTCCTATAATTTCTTATTTGACATAAGTGTTATTTAGAAATACGTTGCTTTAATTGTCAGTACATAGAGGTTTCTGAGATATCTTTTTGTAATTGATTTATAATTTGATTTGGTCACAATACAAACTGTATATTTTCAATGTTTTAAAATTTATGTGACTTCTAAAAATTCATTGAGACACAACCTATGAGTTGGTTCCTTCTGTACTTGAAACAAATGTATATTCTGTAGTTTATGAGTTTACTCTTCTATTACTGTTATTTAGGTCAATTTGGTTTTCCAAGTTTTCTATTTCATTTTTTATCTCATATTCTTATCAACTATTAACAAAGAGATACATTAAATTCTCTATTTATGATTGTAGATTTATCTATATCCTTATTTATGTCAGTATTTAGAAATGTATTTCAAAGCTCTCTTAAGAGATGGAACATGTTTACCATTGTTATGTCATCTTAATGAATTGATCTTTTATTATTATGAAATGTCTTTCTTTGATAATATTCCTTGTTCTGAAGTCTATTTTGTCTGATCTGAATATAACCAATTTAGCTTTCTTATGCTTAATTCTTGCATGGTATTTTTTTTTTTTTACTGTTCTTTTACTTGTAATCTATCTGTATTTTTATAATGTATGCGCCTTATAAGTATTGGTTCTTGTGTTTTTTATTGGCTGACAGTTTCTGACTTTTAATGAGAATATTTTGTCCACTTAACATTTATTGATAATTTAACTTTGAATAAGTCTTGGGTTAAGCCTACCATCTTGCTATTTGTTTTCTATTTGTCTTACCTCTTCTTTTTTTGGGGGGGGTTTTGTCATACATTGATATGAATCAGCCATGGATTTACACGTATTCCCCATCCCAATCCCCGCTCCCACCTCCCTCTCCACCCGATTCCTCTGGGTCTTCCCAGTGCACCAGGCCCGAGCACTTGTCTCATGAATCCCACCTGGGCTGGTGATCTGTTTCACCATAGATAGTATACATGCTGTTCTTTTGAAATATCCCACCCTCACATTCTCCCACAGAGTTCAAAAGTCTGTTCTGTATTTCTGTGTCTCTTTTTCTGTTTTGCATATAGGGTTATCGTTACCATCTTTCTAAATTCCATATATATGTGTTAGTATGCTGTAATGGTCTTTATCTTTCTGGCTTACGTCACTCTGTATAAGGGGCTCCAGCTTCATCCATCTCATTAGAACTGATTCAAATGAATTCTTTTTAATGGCTGAGTAATATTCCATGGTGTATATGTACCACAGCTTCCTTATCCATTCATCTGCTGATGGGCATCTAGGTTGCTTCCATGTCCTGGCTATTATAAACAGTGCTGCGATGAACATTGGGGTGCACGTGTCTCTTTCAGATCTGGTTTCCTCAGTGTGTATGCCCAGAAGTGGGATTGCTGGGTCATATGGCAGTTCTATTTCCAGTTTTTTAAGAAATCTCCACACTGTTTTCCATAGCGGCTGTACTAGTTTGCATTCCCACCAACAGTGTAAGAGGTTCCCTTTTCTCCACACCCTCTCCAGCATTTATTGCCTGTAGACTTTTGGATAGCAGCCATCCTGACTGGCGTGTAATGGTACCTCATTGTGGTTTTGATTTGCATTTCTCTAATAATGAGTGATGTTGAGCATCTTTTCATGTGTTTGTTAGCCATCTGTGTGTCTTCTTTGGAGAAATGTCTGTTTAGTTCTTTGGCCCATTTTTTGATTGGGTCATTTATTTTTCTGGAATTGAGCTTTAGGAGTTGCTTGTATATTTTTGAGATTAAGCCAAGTTTCATTAGGTCCCATTTGTTTAGTTTTGTTTTTATTTCCAATATTCTGGGAGGTGGGTCATAGAGGATCTTGCTGTGATTTATGTCGGAGAGTGTTTTGCCTGTGTCCTCCTCTAGGAGTTTTATAGTTTCTGGTCTTACATTTAGATCTTTAATCCATTTTGAGTTTATTTTTGTGTATGGTGTTAGAAAGTGTTCTAGTTTCATTCTTTTACAAGTGGTTGACCAGTTTTCCCAGCACCACTTGTTAAAGAGGCTGTCTTTTTTCCATTGTATATCCTTGCCTCCTTTGTCAAAGATAAGGTGTCCATAGGTCCGTGGATTTATCTCTGGGCTTTCTATTCTGTTCCATTGATCTATATTTCTGTCTTTGTGCCGGTACCATACTGTCTTGATGACTGTGGCTTTGTAGTAGAGTCTGAAGTCAGGCAGGTTGATTCCTCCAGTTCCATTCTTCTTTCTCAAGATACTTTGGCTATTCGAGGTTTTTTGTATTTCCATACAAATTGTGAAATTCTTTGGTCTAGTTCTGTGAAAAATACCATTGGTAGCTTGATAGGGATTGCATTGATTCTATAGATTGCTTTGTCGGTAGTATAGCCATTTTGACAATATTGATTTCTTCCAAATCCATGAACACGGTATGTTTCTCCATCTGTTTGTGTCCTCTTTGATTTCTTTCATCAGTGTTTTATAGTTTTCTATGTATAGGTCTTTTGTTTCTTTAGGTAGATATACTCCTAAGTATTTTATTCTTTTTGTTGCAATGGTGAATGGTATTGTTTCCTTAATTTCTCTTTCTGTTTTTTCATTGTTAGTATATAGGAATGCAAGGGATTTCTGTGTGTTAATTTTATATCCTGCAACTTTACTATATTCATTGATTAGCTCTAGTAATTTTCTGGTAGAGTCTTTAGGGTTTTCTATGTAGAGGATCATGTCATCTGCAAACAGTGAGAGTTTCACTTCTTCTTTTCCTATCTGGATTCCTTTTACTTCTTTTTCTGCTCTGATTGCTGTGGCCAAAACTTCCAACACTATGTTGAACAGTAGTGGTGAGAGTGGGCACCCTTGTCTTGTTCCTGATTTCAGGGGAAATGCTTTCAATTTTTCACCATTGAGGGTGATGCTTGCTGTGGGTTTGTCATATATAGCTTTTATTATGTTGAGGTATGTTCCTTCTATTCCAGCTTTTTGGAGAGTTTTAATCATAAATGAGTGTTGAATTTTGTCAAAGGCTTTCTCTGCATCTATTGAGATAATCATATGGTTTTTATCTTTCAATTTGTTAATGTGATGTATTACATTGATTGATTTGCAGGTATTAAAGAATCCTTGCATTCCTGGGATAAAGCCCACTTGGTCATGGTGTATGATTTTTTTTAATATGTTGTTGGATTCTGTTTGCTAGAATTTTGTTAAGGATTTTTGCATCTATGTTCATCAGTGATATTGGCCTGTAGTTTTCTTTTTTGTGGCATCTTTGTCTGGTTTTGGTATTAGGGTGATGGTGGCCTCATAGAATGAGTTTGGAAGCTTACCTTCATCTGCAATTTTTCTAGGAAGAGTTTGAGTAAGATAGGTTTAAGCTCTTCTCTAAAATTTTTTGGTAGAATTTCAGCTGTGAAGCCATCTGGTCCTGGGCTTTTGTTGCTGGAAGATTTCTGATTACAGTTTCGATTTCCTTGCTTGTGATGGGTCTGTTAAGATCTTCTATTTCTTCCTGGTTCAGTTTTGGAAAGTTATACTTTTCTAAGAATTTGTCCATTTCATCCAAGTTGTCCATTTTATTGGCATAGAGCTGCTGGTAGTAGTCTCTTATGATCCTTTGTATTTCAGTGTTGTCTGTTGTGATCTCTCCATTTTCATTTCTAATTTTGTTAATTTGGTTCTTCTCTCTTTGTTTCTTAATGAGTCTTGCTAATGGTTTGTCAATTTTGTTTATTTTTTCAAAAAACCAGCTTTTAGCTTTGTTGATTTTTGCTATGGTCTCTTTAGTTTCTTTTGCATTTATTTCTGCCCGATTTTTAAGATTTCTTTCCTTCTGCTAACTCTGGGGTTCTTCATTTCTTCCTTCTCTAATTGCTTTAGGTGTAGAGTTAGGTTATTTATTTGGTTTTTTTCTTGTTTCTTGATGTAAGCCTGTAATGCTATGAACCTTCCCCTTAGCACTGCTTTTACAGTGTCCCATAGGTTTTGGGTTGTTGTGTTTTCATTTTCATTCATTTCTATACATATTTTGATTTCTTTTTTGATTTCTTCTATGATTTGTTGGTTATTCAGAAGCGTGTTATTTAGCCTCCATATGTTTGAAGTTTTAACAATTTTTTTCCTGTAATTGAGATCTAATCTTACTGCACTGTGGTCAGAAAAGATGACTGGAATGATTTCAATTTTTTTGAATTTTCCAAGACCAGATTTATGGCCCAGGATGTGATCTATTCTGGAGAAGGTTCCGTGTGCACTTGAGAAAAAGGTGAAGTTGATTGTTTTGGGGTGAAATGTCCTATAGATATCAATTAGGTCTAGCTGGTCCATTGTGTCATTTAAGGTTTGTGTTTCCTTGTTAATTTTCTGTTTAGTTGATCTATCCATAGTTGTGAGTGGGGTATTAAAGTCTCCCACTATTATTGTGTTACTATTAATTTCCTCTTTCATACTCGTTAGTGTTTGCCGCACATATTGCGGTGCTCCTATGTTGGGTGCATATATATTTATAATTGTTATATCTTCTTCTTTGATTGATCCTTTGATCATTATGTAGTGTCCTTCTTTGTCTCTTTTCACATCCTTTATTTGAAAGTCTATTTTATCTGATATGAGTATTGCGACTCCTGCTTTCTTTTGGTCTCCGTTTGCGTGAAATATTTTTTTCCAGCCCTTCACTTTTAGTCTGTATGTGTCTCTTGTTTTGAGGTGGGTCTCTTGTAGACAGCATATATAGGGGTCTTGTTTTTGTATCCATTCAGCCAATCTTTGTCTTTTGGTTCGGGCATTCAACCCATTTACATTTAGGGTAATTATTGATAGGTGTGGTCCCGTTGCCATTTACTTTGTTGTTTTGGGTTCACGTTTATACAATCTTTCTGCATTTCCTGTCTAGAGAAGATCCTTTAGCATTTGTTGAATAGCTGGTTTGGTGGTGCTGAATTCTCTCAGCTTTTGCTTATCTGTAAAGCTTTTGAATTCTCCTTCATATCTGAATGAGATCCTTGCTGGATACAGTAATCTAGGTTGTAGGTTATTCTCTTTCATTACTTTCAGTACGTCCTGCCATTTCCTTCTGGCCTGGAGGGTTTCTATTGATAGATCAGCTGTTATCCTTATGGGGATCCCTTTGTGTGTTATTTGTTGTTTTTCCCTTGCTGCTTTTAATATTTGTTCTTTGTGTTTGATCTTTGTTAATTTGATTAATATGTGTCTTGGGGTGTTTCGCCTTGGGTTTATCCTGTTTGGGACTCTCTGGGTTTCTGGACTTGGGTGGTATTTCCTTCCCCATTTTTAGGGAAGTTTTCAGCTATTATCTCCTCGAGTATTTTCTCATGGCCTTTCTTTTTGTCTTCTTCTTCTGGGACTCCTATGATTCGAATGTTGGGGCATTTCACAGTGTCCCAGAGGTCCCTGAGGTTGTCCTCATTTCTTTTGATCCTTTTTTCTTTTTTCCTCTCTGCTTCATTTATTTCCACCATTTTATCTTCTACCTCACTTATCCTATCTTCTGCCTCCGTTATTCTACTCTTGGTTCCCTCCAAAGTGTTTTTGATCTCATTCATTGCATTATTCATTTTTAATTGACTCTTTTTTATTTCTTCTAGGTCTTTATTAAACATTTCTTGTATCTTTTCAATCTTTGTTTCCAGGCTATTTATCTGTAACTCCATTTTGTTTTCAAGATTTTGGATCATTTTTATTATCATTATTCTAAATTCTTTTTCAGGTAGATTCCCTATCTCCTCCTCTTTTGTTTGACTTGGTGGGCATTTTTCATGTTCCTTTACCTGTTGGGTATTTCTTTGCCTTTTCATCTTGTTTAGATTGCTGTATCTGGAGTGGGCTTTCTGTATTCTGGAGGTCTGTGGTTCCTTTTTATTGTGGAGGATTAACCCAGTGGGTGGGGTTAGACGATTGGCTTGTCAAGGTTTCCTGGTTAGGGAAGCTTGCGTCAGTGTTCTGATGCGTGGAACTTGATTTCTTCTCTTTGGAGAGCAATGGAGTGCCCAGTAATGAGTTTTGAGATGGGTCTATGTGTTAGGTGTGACCTTGGGCAGCCTGTATGTTGATGTTCAGGGCTATGTTCCTGCGTTGCTGGAGAATTTGCGTGGTATGTCTTGCTCTAAAACTTATTGGCTCTTGGGAGGTGATTGGTTTCAGTGTAGGTATGAAGGCTTTTGGACAGTCACTTATTACTTAAAGTTCCATGCAGTCAGGAGTTTCCTGGTGTTCTCAGGTTTTGGGCTTAAGTCTCCTGCCTCTGGATTTCAGTTTTATTCTTCCTGTAGTCTCAGGACTTCTCCAACTATACAGCCCTGATAAGAAAACTTCTATGTTAATGGCTAAAAGATTCTCCCCTGTTAGGGACACCCAGAGAGGTTCACAGAGTTACGTGAAGAAGAGGAGAGGGAGGAGGGAGATAGAGATGAGCAGGAGGAGAAAAAGGGGGACTCAAGAGGAGAGAGACAGATCTACGCAGCTGTCTGTTCCCAGAGTGTTCTCCGTAGCCCAGTCACCTACAAAGATTCACAGAATTGGATTGGGAAGAGAAGGGGAAAGGAGGAAATAGAGGTGTTCTGAGGTAGAAAACAGAGAGTCAAGATTGGGAGAGAATAATCTTCGGTTTAAAAATAGGGCTTCTCTTCTTTTTTTTTTTTTTAAGGTTATAGTGTATTGAAAATGAAAAGTAAGGAGTAGTAGAGGAGTACTAGAGGACTTTAAAAGAAATAAGAGAAAAAGGAAAATAGAAAAGAGAAAGGAAAGAAAAAAAGGAGAAAAAAGGAAAAAAAAAGAAAAAAAAAGAAAAAAAATTTTTTTTCCCCCTAATTAAAAAATCGTAAAAGTCTATGGAAATGAAAGTTAAGGAGTAATGGGGGAGTAATAGGGGATTTTAAAGGAAAATAAAAGAGAAAAAATAAAAAATAAAAAAAGAAAGAAAAAAAAAGAAAAAAGTAAAATTATATCTAGGAGTTTCTCTGGAGCTGTTGTGGTCAGTGTGGGTTCGGCTCAGTTTCAGATAGCTCCTCGTTCCAGCTTACTCTTCTCGATATCTACAGGCCCCTTCCGGTGTAGTCAGTGTTTTCTAGAGGGATTTTAATCTGTTGCACCAATCCCTTCTGAAGCGGTTCCCTTTGTTTATTTGGCTTCTGTTTGCCCGTCTCTTCAGAGCCTCATTTCTGCCCTGACACAGGCGGGCGGAGGTGGACTCTTATTCAGGTAGCTAGTTCCTTCGCTCTGCGGGGAGGGGCTGGCGCTGCAGGGAGGAGCTGGCGCCACGGGGAGGGGCTGGCGCTGTGGGGACGGGCTTGCGCCGCCGGGACGGGCTGGCGCTGCCGGGAGGGGCTGACGCTGCTTTCTCCGTCTGCGCTGCTCAGGCTCCCGGCTGTTCTATATGGAGCGCGCCCCGCGCTGCGCGAGGTTCCAGCCCGCGGGTGTTCCACAAAAGCGCAGAACGAAAAGCTGCACCTGCTCTCAGTGCCTTCCCCATCAGAGCAGTCCAGGCAGCGAGGGGCTTGGTGGGCGCACTCTCCCCAGGTGTGGCGCACTCACTCCCTTCCGCGGACCCAGTCTCAGTTTCCGCTGGCGCCAGTCGGGTGCCTGCGCCTTCTGCCCTCCGCGTCCCCAGCCCCAGGCCCCGCCCGCGCCGGTCGGGTGCCTGCGCCCTGTGTCTCTCCGCGACCTTCCCCTCCCCACTGCCTCCTGCCTCCGGCGGGGCTGGGCCG
The DNA here is from genome assembly GCF_019320065.1 of Cervus canadensis. Classification (NCBI taxonomy): domain Eukaryota; kingdom Metazoa; phylum Chordata; class Mammalia; order Artiodactyla; family Cervidae; genus Cervus; species Cervus canadensis. The sequence continues at coordinate 33,985,341 of NC_057403.1, read as the reverse complement.
GTCCACAGCCTGCGAGTTCTCTGGATTTTCTCGGTCTCTTTGTTCTGCGAACGGCCAGCAGTGTGTTCGGGCAGGTTAATTTACTCTCTCTCTTTTGGTCTCCCACAGTTCAAGTTGGCAACTCACAGAAGCTCCCTCCAATTGTCCTCAGGGCACTCGGGCCGGACCCTACCCCAAGCAATGCCGCCTAAGAGCTCCCGGGATGGATCTCCGTCCTTAGCTCTTTTGTCTCACTTTTTATCTTTTATATTTTGTCCTACCTCCTTTGGAAGACAATGGGCTGCTTTTCTGGGCGCCTGATGACCTCAGCTAGTGATCAGAAGTTGTTTTGCGAAGTTTGCTCTGCGTTCAGTTATTCTTTTGATGAATTTGTAGGAGAGAAAGTGGTCTCCCCGTCCTACTCCTCCGCCATCTTGGCTCCTCCCCCTTACCTCTTCTTTTTTATTTATTTATTTTTTTTGGCTTCCTTCCCTGCCTTTCAAATTCATGGTTTTTAATATATGATTTTTCCCTCTTTCAGCTAATTATCCATATCTTTTGTATTATTATTCTCAGTTCAGTTCAGTTCAGTCGCTCAGTCATGTCCGACTCTTTGCAACCCCATGAATCGCAGCACGCCAGGCCTCCCTGTCCATCACCAGCTCCCAGAGTTTATTCAAACTCATGTCCATCGAGTCAGTGATGCCATCCAGCCATCTCATCCTCTGTCGTCCTCCTCCTGTCCCCAATCCCTCCCAACATCAGGTGGTTACTCAAGAATTTGTAATTTCATCTTCAAGTTATCACAATCTGCCTTCAAGTAATATACTACATCACATATAATTTGACACCCCTCTATTTGTTTTTGTTAAACTTTCTTTATATCATATTATAAACTAACTTTACAATGTTTAAAGACATTAAGATATGAAAAAAATGTAGTTTGTATTTACCCATACAGTTTTTCATTTGCAATGCTTTTCATTCTTTGTGTAGATCTGGTATTTCCCTCAGCCTGAAGAACTTCCTTTAACATTTCTTGTAGTACAAATCTTCTGAAAACAAATGCTCTGAGCTTCTGTTTGTCTGGGATATGGAATTCTTAAAAAGCCATTTTAATCAAACTGCAGCTTTTAGACAACACCGTTGATGCTTCTAGATAAAATACCTATTTTACTTGCTTACCTTTATTTTACCCTGCTCTTTCTAGCTCCCTTTGAAGACAAATGCTTCATTTCCAAATTACAAGATGACTCTATCAAACAGTTTGGAAGATGATAATTTCTTTAACTGTCACTTCACAGCCTCTTTCCTCTTTTTATCATTTCTATTATTAGGAATACCAGTCTCTGTCAAATTTAATGTAGAAGACCAGCTTAGAAAGTCTCTAGTCCCATCAACTTTGAAGAGTTGGTCTGGTAGACCTAGCCATTTCATTGCATTACAGTCTGTCCTTTGTATCTGTGGGTCCTGCATCAGTGGACTCAACCAACCACAGATCAAAAAATATTTGAAAAAAATTTCAGAAGGCTCTACAAAGTAAAACTTAAATTTGCCACACACTGCAACTATTAATATTTACATAGCTTTTACATTGCAAAGTAGTATAAGTAGTCTTGAGATGATTTAAGGTATGTTGGGGACTTCCCTGGTAGTCCCTTGGTTAAGAATCCACCTTGCAATGCAGGGGACACACGTTCCCTGTGTTAGGAAACTAGGATCCCACATGCTGTGGAGCAACTAAGCCCTTGCGTTGCAACCACTGAGCCTGCACACCACACTTGAAGAGTCTGTGCACTGCAACAAAAGATCTGCATGACACAACGAAGACTCCATGTGCCCAATCTAAGAACCAACACAGCCAAATAAATAAATATTTTTAAAAATAATAAAGTATATGGGAAGATCTGTGTAGATTATATGCAATACTATGCTATTTTATACGAGACTTGAGCATCCATGGACTCTTGTATCCATGGGGGACCTGAAACAATATCCTCCCCCATGGATGTTGAGGGATGACTGTGTAGCTTTTTTTAAGAAAAGGCAACACTAGGGCATGAAAAGGCACTCTGAAAGACTAGTAGAAGTGTATTTAGAATTTATTCTAATATTGGCTATAGTGATCAACAGTTCTATTCTTGTACATGAGCAGTTGAGGCCTTAAAGGAAAGTTAAGGGAGGAGTTTTCAAGTTACACAAAATTCATTTCCCTATTTTACAGTTAATATTTTTTATCTCTTGCTGTCAAGAAATTAAGAGAACTATATACTAACCAATCTTATTTTCATCAACTTTAGGACACTGTTCTTCAACTGCCAGTCTTCCCTCACTCTATATTAAATCTATCAGCAAAAGCTGTCAGGTTTACCTCCAGAATATATCCCAAGTCTGACCATTTTTCTTCACTTCTAGTGCCCTCCCTTAATAAAAATATTTTGATCTCTTATCTAGCCTCTATGTAGTAGCTTCTTAACCTGTTTCTTTTCTTTTACTCTTAACCTCCTAAAAGTCTTTCTCTACACAACAGCCAGAGTCATCCTTTTAAAATCAAAGTCAGATCATATTACTTCTCTGCTCAAAACCTTCTAATGGTTTCCCTTCATGCTTAGAGTAGCAGCCAGTCTTCATCATGGTATAGAGTGTGCCCTGCATATCTGGTTCTACCTCAACATCCTGCCATTTTATCCCTCACTGATTCTGCTCCAGATGCACTGTCTTTTCCTTGAACATGCCGAGCATGCTCCATTTTCTGGGCTTTATTCTTATTGGTTCCTCTGCCTGAATGTGCTCCCAGATATTTTCAAAGTTGGCATCAGCTATTTAATTAAGTCTCTCCTCAGAGCCGTATCACCAAACACTTTTAAAGTGGCAACTCTCCCACTTTGCTCCCTTTCTAGCATAGAAAGATAGCTCTTTGTCAGTAATAAATGAGAGACATCAAGAATATAAGTCAGGCTAACTGAGGATTTCCAGCAGAAGCCCCTTTCTGATCATGTATGAAGTGCACATGTACATTATATGTGTGTGGATTTTATGTTTCTTAAGGAATTGATGGATCATGGAGATAGCAAGGGAGTTTCGGAAAGACTTCTACTTCATTGACTATGCCAAAGATTTTGCCTGTGTGGATCACAACAAACTGGAAAAGAGATGGGAGTATCAGACCATCTTACCTGTCTCCTGGGAAACCTGTATGAGAGTTAAGAAGCAACAGTTAGCACCAGATATGAAACAACTGACTGGTTCAGAATTGGGAAAGGAGTAAAACAAGGCTGTGTATTATCACCCTGTTCATTTAACTTCTATGCAGAATACATTATGTGAAATACCGGGCTGGATGACTGACAAGCTGTAATCAAGATTGTCGGGAGAAATTTCAGCAACCTCAGATATGCAGATGATACCACTGATGGCAGAAAATGAAGAGGAACTAAAGAACCTGTTGATAAGCGTGAAAGAGAAGAAAAACATGTGAAAGAGATGTGAAAAAGATGACTTGATGGATAAGGAAGCTATGGTACATATACACAATGGAATATTACTCAGCCGTTAAAAAGAATTCATTTGAATCAGTTCTAATGAGATGGATGAAACTGGAGCCCATTATACAGAGTGAAGTAAGCCAGAAAGAGAAAGACCAATACAGTATACTAACACATATATGTGGAATTTAAAACGATGGTAATGATAACCCTATATGCAAAACAGAAAAAGAGACACAGATGTACAGAACAGACTTTTGGACTCTGTGGGAGAAGGTGAGGGTGGGATGTTCAGAGAGAACAGCATTGAAACAAGTATACTATCAAGGGTGAAACAGATCACCAGCCCAGGTTGGAAGCATGAGACAAGTGCTTGGGGCTGGTGCACTGGGAAGACCCAGAGGGATGGGATGGAGAGGGAGGTGGGAGGGGGGATCGGGATGGGGAATACATGTAAATCCATGGCTGATTCATGTCAGTGTATGGCAAAAACCACTACAATATTGTAAAGTAATTAGCCTCCAACTAATAAAAATAAATGAAAAAAATAGAATAAACAGTCACATTTACAAAAAAGAAAAAAAGATGACTTGAAACTCAGCATTTAAAAAACTAAGATCATGGCATCTGGTCCCATCACTTCATGGCAGATAAAAGAGGAAAAAGTGGAAGCAGTGGCAGATTTTATTTTCTAGGGCTCCAAAATCACTGTGGATGGTGGCTGCAGCCATGAAACTAAAAGACGCTTGCTTCTTGGAAGGAAAACTGTGGCAAACCTAGACAGTGTATTAAAAAGCAGAGACATCACTTTGCCAACCAATGTCCATATAGTCAAAGATATGGGTTTTTCCAGTAGTCATGTACAGATGTAAGCTGCTGCTGCTGCTAAGTCACTTCAGTTGTGTCTGACTCTGTGAGACTCCATAGACTGCAGCCCACCAGGCTCCTCTGTCCCTGGGATTCTCCAGGCAAGAATACTAGAGTGAGTGGCCATTTCCTTCTCCAGTGCATGAAAGTGAAAAGTGAAAGTGAAGTCGCTCAATCATGTCCAACTCTTCGTGACCCCCATGGACTGTAGCCTACCAGGCTCCTCCGTCCATGGGATTTTCCTGGCAAGAGTACTGGAGTGGGTTGCCACTTCCTTCTCCAACAGATGTTAAGACTTGGATCAAAAAGAAGGCTGAATGCCAAAGAATTGATGCCTTTGAATTGCGATTCCAGAGAAGACTCTTGAGAGTTCCTTAGACTGCAAGGAGATCAAGCCAGTCAGTCCTAAAGGAAATCAACCCTGAATACTCATTGGAAGGACTGTTGCTGAAGCCGAAGCTCCAATACTTTGGCCACCTGATATGAAGAGCTGACTGACTGGAAAAGATCCTAATGCTGGGGAAGATTGAAGGCAAAAGGAGAAGAGGGCAGCAGAGGATGAGTTGGTTAGATAGCATCACTGACTCAGTGGACATGAATTTGAGCAAACTCTGGGAGATAGTGGCGGACAGAAGAGCCTGTCGTGCTGCAGTCCATGGGGTGGACTGCAGTCCAAGAGTCGGACACGACTTAGTGACTGAACAACAACAAAGGAATTGGTTCATTTCCTAATGTATAATTATGAATTATATAACTGGTGAAGTTATTGGAAAACTTAGCTAGTTATTAGGAAACTTATCACAGAACTTTATAATCTACCTATAGCGAATGTGTATTCCTGCAATATAGAATACATTATTTATGATTCCATTTTGTTTCCACCCTTGCTTTTCCCTCTTTTGTTTCACATTTAATTTATGTTCTGGCGTTATGTAATTTTTTTTTAAACTGGCTTAAATTCTTTCTGGAACAAGAGAGGATATAAACAAATAAACCCAGGAGTTATAGCATTGCCCACAGACGTTAAAGTTGGTAGAACTGCCAAATAAAATGAGATCAGTTCTGTTTTCTCTGTAGTCACTGTTTTTAGTTGAGTAGGGAAAAAATGCATGGTAACATTAATAACCTTTAATATGCATTTTTTTTCTGGGAGAGAATTTGATTTTTTTAGGGTAGGAAACATCTGTGGGATAATGTGTCCAGCATATCTCTTCTGCAAAAATTTCTCCCCATTCATATGCCTAACATGACTTTTGGTCCCAGATGTGTAGTTCAGGAACTATTTGCCCAAGCTTGGACACAGTTCCTTACCTACCCAGGCAAAGTTAATTTGTCTAGGGATAGGCCCATGACTCATTAATTAGGTCAATGAGAACCTCCCCTAATAATTTTGAATTTAGGACTAAAACACCATTATTGAAGCTGTGAAATGTACAACACTCTAACTATAGGCAGCCATGTTTTTCTTTATATGGAAAAAGGCAGACTGCAGTGATGATAGAAAACTAAGCTGGCCCGTGGAAAGAGATATGAGAAAGACCCTTTATAAGTTTCCAGTATATCTTCATTTTGTACAATTCTTCCTTGTACAATTTTGCTAAGCCAGTTCAAAATTGTCATCTATGACCGGAAGAGTCCTAACTGATAGTTAGTCATAGGCAAGGTGAGTGGGTAGTAGGAAGTACATGTGGGTATAAAATCCATATCCTAGGAATTTCCAGGTGGTCCAGTGGTTATGGTTCTGTTCTATCACTGCTGTGGGCCTGGGTTCAGTCCCTGATCAGGGAGCTAGGATACCCCAAGACTCGCAGTGTGGCCATATCCTTACCCTGAACTACCTAAACCTCAGAGTCTGTCCAAATATAGAAAGCTCTTATCCTAAAATTGGGAAGGTATGCAAATTGTTGAGTAGTTAAGAATATGTAACACTTCTCATTAAAACACTTTTTTCCAAACTTAGACTGTTTCAGGTTTTTTGTTTGTATAATATTCTTATTTCAGAATCACATGCCTATGCTTTTATAGGCAGTAATGAAATCAGAGATAATAGTAACATTAGCCTGCATTTGGTCATTTGGATGGAAAAACCCTTGGAATAGAATGAAGTTTTGTGTAATATACCTTGTATCATGTGACTGAATGTTAGCCAGGTTCCCAGGGACAAAGCTTTTATCGCTGGCAGAGTATAACAGCAAGAACTTTTCGTCTTCTGTTGCAATCAGCACTCTGTGTTTAATGTTTAAAAATATTTGGCAAACACAACAGAAGCAAGGTTGTAGATGTTACCTTTATTGGACTTTAAAAATTAATATAGTGAAACAATGTTCTGGTTTTTGCCCTCTCGCCATTGACCAGATTAGAAAGAACCCAGAGTACTTTTTCTCAGCTCTATTTTGTTCTTAATGAAGGTAGTGGTATTAAGAAGAAATTATTTGCTCTAAACGGTACTGGGATCAGTTGCATTTTTAGTGAATTTTTTCTGCATATATAATCTATGTACAATAATATATAATGGTTTTTTACATATAAGAGAGATTATTCCAATAAATATAGCAGGTGCAAGTATAGCAGACCTCATTTTAACCAATAATCTCAATTTTTTCCCCCAAAGATGCTAGATAAAGAATAACTGATTCATTTTTATCTGCTCTTCTAAGCCCTTGACAATTTCTAAAGGATGTACAAATGAAACAGCAAAACCGCAAAACAGAGAATGCAAACTGGACTACCTGAAAAGCAAAACTTTTCTGTTTTTTAAGTAGTTAAAGGGAAAGCCCCTATTTCTTCAAGCTTCAGAATTAGATTGATGTCATCAAAAGGTGAAAGAGAAAAAAAAAAGGTGAAAGAGGGTCTTCCTTGAGAATTAATGACTTTTGACCTCTGGGATTAATGTTCCAAGTCACCAATATATGTCACAGCCAACTCCATTGAGAAAATTCTATCCTTTAGGTGCTCTTAACAATTTCTACCAAGACAGAAGTCTAGGAAACCAACTACTCTTTTCCCAGTGTATCTAGACTAGGACTTCTTTGGTAGCACCAACAGAATCTGTGCAAAGATCATTGTCCTTAATTCCTACTTAATTTGCACCTGGAGCCTAGAGCATCTGGCATGCACAATTATTAACATAAGAGTTTAGACTTAGATCTTAAGTAAAAATCATTACACCTCTCTTTGAGAGTGGTTTAACCTTGAGAGGCCTTCCCTGGTGGCTCAGATGGTAAAGAATCTGCCTGTAATGCTGGACACCCAGGTTCAATCCCTGGGTCAGGAAGATTCCCCTGGAGAAGGAGATGGCAACCCACTCCAGTATTCTTGCCTGGAGAAAACCCCATGGACAGAAGAACCTGGCGGGCTACAGTCCATTGGATCCCAAAGAGTCAGGCATGACTGAGTGACTAACACTTTAACCTTGAGAAAATTATTTAGCTTCTCAGTCTTACATTTCTGATCTACTACAAAATGTTGTTATGAGATTTTATATCTGAAGTATCTTCTGTAGTACCAGGCATTTTTAGTTTCCCTAACGTTCCTTAGTTCACCATGTTCCATATTTCTGCCTCACTTGATCACGAGTCCAAATACTAGCCGCTGTAACAGTCCTTTGTTCTGCCTTAAACTGTCATCCAGGTAATGCTCTGTGTTTGGTCTCATGATCGTTCAGTGCTTTTGCTCCTCTTCAGCTCTTCCATTGTAACTGGTGGAACTGGTCCTCTGAGAAAAAAATTACCCTAGGTCCTGAGGCTTTTCTCAGAATTATTCCTGTACTGACTTTATTTGGAGCTACACCAAGAATTTGACTACGCCCGATACACTCTAGAGTGGAAGCTATATGTCTTCTTCATTATATATTCATATGCCTGGGACATTGGTTGCTCAGTATTGTTCAGTTTTTTGGTTTTTTGTTTTTTTTTTTCTGTAGCTTCTGATTCATCATTCCTCTATCCTCACTAAAAATAATCTCTGGCACCTATCTTTTGACAATATGACTATCTCGCTTTCTCATTTTTTTTCCCCAATCTCCAAGTTACTTTTCTGTTTTAATTAACAAATTATACCAGAATGGGAGTCCTTTGGCCTAATGTCATAGTATTCTGTTCTACATGCCATCACTGGACCCAGTGAAATGTTCTGTCTGATAGGTCTCGATGACTCTATCCCTGAAATATTATCTGATACTACACAAAATCTGGAGCTATTGCACAAGCAGTAAATTATTTTCTAAATATATTCCATCTCAGTGCACCTGGGTGAAAGTCTTAACAGTTGCACTGCCACAACATACCAGGAGTCGCTGATCAGTAGTTTGTCCTTAGCCAGTCAGTGAGTGAATCAGCTCCAGAGTCTTATCCTTAAAGTATGCTTTGTAGGACCACTTGTATCTCCAATTCTGTTAGGTTGGGTCCCCTAGAAGCAGAGCTCAAGAAAGAGATTCTTGTGCATTGATTTAGTAAGAGGCCACTCTTCAAAAGAAAGTGAAGAAAATAGGAAAGGGCAGAGGAAGAAGCTAGACAAAGTTGTGGTTTCAGAAGTCTAGCTTCAGTTTGATCCCATGGGGAGCTCTAGAGAATGAGTGGTACCACGCAATTATTCTCTTATTGGACAATCCCTCCATGCATCCAACATGATGTGTTAGCTTTTCTAACCCTGTATTTGTTATTCAGCTGTTGTGGGCCACCCTAGGTACTTGACTCCTATATCCAGTAAAGAGACTCTCATTAACAGAGGGTAAGATTGGTGAGGACTAATTTTAATTAAGTTCCTAGTTTTCCAGTGTAGAATTATACCTATATCTTGTTTAGCAAGAGCCCCAATTATTAGACATTTTGGTTGTTTTCATTTTTTCTATTGTAAACCAAGTGAAGATTAGCATTCTCTAAATAATTGAGCACATGCAATTTTGTAAAAAGCAATAACAAGATAATGGGAAAAATATGAAAAAACCCGAGACTCTATGTCACACCTATATAATATTAAGAAATAAATTTGAGTTAGGTTTTGGTTTAAAAGATGGAAAGGTTAAAAGTTGTTGCATGGGTATAGAGATGAGAAATAGAAATTAAAATGGAACCCAAAACTAGAAAAAGTAGAAGTTTACGTTTGTTAGGGAATAAGTGTGGTTCTCAAATTTAGGTACCCACACACATTTTCTAATCCCTTAAGAAATATATTGACATGTAAGACTCGGCTGAAGAGCAAGTTGAGGGATCCTCTTGTTGATTTAAGCATGTGTAATTGGACCTATATACCATAATTAGGCCATAATAAGTAATTTAAGAATATGTTGTTGTTGTTGTTATTCAGTCACTAAGTCATGTCTGACTCTGCGACTGCATGGATTGTAGCCCACCAGGCTCCTCTGTCCATGGGGTTTTTCCAGATATGTATGCACCCATAAATGAGAAAGAGGCAACACAAAAAAGTGGTCCAAAAATACGTAAGTTAAGGGGAATGCATTGAAGAAGAAGCAGAAGGAGAAGAGAAAGTTGCATGTAAAACTAACACTAGGGATTTTGGTAAAGGAAGGATTGAAGAAAAAATGATTGCTTTCTTCCAATTATTGAGGCCATATCACAAGATATTCATTATTCATGCAGGAAAAATGAAATATTTAGAAAAGAGAATGAATTAGTATAAGATGGAAATGGATAACTAAAATTCCTGAAATATTTAATTCTTGAAAAAAATACATCTCAGCTATAAGGATACTCAGAGAACTGTATAAACAAAAAAGAAAAATATTTTCATAAAATTCATAAAAGCAGTTGCCCCCTAAGAAAAGCAGGTATGCAATTGGAAAGATGTATGTAAGTAGCTGCTAAGGTTACTAGTGATGGCATTTTTTAATCGAGGTGGTGGGTACACACATGTTGTTTTTAATATTCTGTCTTCAAAACACACTTAGAAGTCTGACATGTTTCCTCATAAAAATAAAATTTAAAATAGGTTTTAATACAGGAAAAGAATTTTAAATAACCAAAAATTAGAAAGAAATTATACGGACTTCCCTGGTGGTCAAGTGGTTAAGAATCCTCCTGCCAATGCAGAGGACAAATTCAATCCCTGGTCCAGGAAGATTCCACATGACTTGGGGCAACAAAGCCCCGGGGCCACAACTACTGAGCCTGCACTCCAGAGCCCAGGAGCCGCAACTACAAAAGCCCATGCACCCTAGTGCCCGTACTCTGCAAGAGAAGCCACCTTAATGAGAAGCCTGTGCACCACAATGAGTATCCCCTGCTCATGGCAACTAGAAAAAGCCTATGAGCAGCAACGAAGACCCAGCACAGCCAATAAATTTTTTGAAAAAGAAATTACAGTTCAAAATGTAAAGGAGGAACAAAAGAGTTTTACTCAGTTCACATGAACCATATTGACCTTGGTTCAGCTTATCAATTCCAAAATAACTTAGAAGCATGCTAAATTAATCCCTATTCATATATATAACAGAATATTATCATGGTAAATTGGTATCTAAACTTTAAACTCGTTACACAGCAAACAGAATTTGGAATAAGATATCTTTGTAAATTTACATCATGAACATGAGAACATCAGAATGAGGCTTCCATGCTGTTAGACTACATTTATGAAAAATGTAGCAATTTCTGGAGGATAAAAAATTGTTACTAAAAGCATTGTCATTCTCCCAAGAAATAATGATAATAGTGACTTAGCACTAATATTAAGAAATGGCAGTGACCCTAAGCATGATTCTGTTTTTAGTCCACCATCAGCCAATTCTAAAATAATGAAACAAATATTAAGTGATAAAAAAGTGGTATGTTCTTAAGACTGCAGAAAGACTATAAACATTGAACAGCATTAGACTCTTAAAAAATAAACAAATCATAGGAAAACTTTATTAATGATTTATAAGAGAGGATACACATCATGTTAATTAAATTTACAGATGATACTAAATTGGATAGTGTTGACAAAACCAGTGAGGGCAGATAAAAGGGACCTAAAGTGGTTAGAAATATGGGCAGGAAATGAAATGTGATTCAACCTGGAAAAATGTAGCTAATACATCTGGGGAAAAATAATCAGAAACACAGCCATTCAATTGGCAGGATATACAGTACTTGGAAAGCAGTAGTACCAAGAGACTTTGAGATGATAGTGGGTAGCAAATTATATATGATCTAGTAATGTAACATGACAGTAAAATCAGTCAATAAGATTGTAGTCTGTATATGCAAAAGGTGGAAGATAAAAGTTATTTAAATGGTGCTGCTAAGATCACAACAAGAATGCCAGTTTAGAGCATAAATACCTCAAATAAATAAATAGAGTTGTGTTCAAACTGGACAATAAATATGTAATGGGCTTCAGACTTCAATTTGTCAAAGAAGATTAAAATAACAAAACATACATTTGTCCATCTCTGACTGAGTCTTGTTTTGATAACATTTCACAAATATTTGAAAGATATAAACATCATGGAAGCCAAGTCATTTTGAAAGGTAGAACAGGGGGTTTATAGTCAAGTAATGGGATGAAATTAAGTAACGGAAATTTAAGACTGAATCGGGGAAATGTTTCCTGACAGTGAAATCTATTAGTCTCTGGAATGGATTCCCTAGAGAGGTAAGGGGAATTTCCATTGCTCTAGCGATTGGACTAGATCAAGGCTTGGACAACACATTATCTTAAAAAAAAAGAACAAGTAAAAACTAATTTGATCAGTTTGCATTGTCAGGAATGCACACAATAACATTGCTGGGTCTCATCCAATTGTCTTAGATGGTCTCAGACTTCTCTGACATGTTATGGCCTACCATTAAAAACTGCATGTTATTTTTTAATGAATGATTTCTAAAAGACCAAATTCATACTTTCCAGCTCATGGATTTCAATTTCCTGGATTATTATTTTTTCTCTTCCAAGTCATAGGAGTGCAAGAAAAGAAAACACCCCTCCTTTTCCCTATTGATGAGCTTTGGCCTTAAATATTCCAAGCTTTTTGGATCAAATCAGATGAGGTAGCTGAACTCTGAAGTCTCACTTATACCAGTGCATTGAAAACATATTTTTACTGCAGTTTTGCAACCACAACTATGCAATATATAAAAATTCATTCACTTCCTTTTCTGAGTTAATCCACAGAGAGATTTTTACCAGATGGTGTCCTGGAGGTACTATTTACTTTTAGCAAAGCAATATAACTGAGTTTGAAAAATATAGAGTAAAGTATGCACTTCATCCCAACATTAAAACATTCTGTCAGGTGTACTTTTAAATTATCTGGCCTAAAGTTTCTCTGTAATTTTGCTCTATGTCCCTGGCTGAGTGAAATAAATGTGGAAAAAAATTTTTAACAGATAATTTTAAACCAAAGTGTGATTCTTCCAAGTAAAAACAAAAACAAATTAAAATTAAATTATATACTAGACTTTGAGGTAAATTTTATATATATATGTGTGTGTGTGTATACACACACACACACACAAATATCTATGTCTGGTGGCTTAGACGGTAAAGAGTCTGCCTGCAGTGTGGGAGACCCGGGTTCAGTCCCTGGGTTGGGAACATCCCCTGGAGAAGGAAATAGCAACCGATTCCAGTATCTTTGCCTGGAAAATTCCATGGACAGAGGAGCCTGGCAGGCTACAGTCCATGGGGTCGCAAAGAGTCAGACACAACTGAGCAACTTCACTTACACTTTATATATATATACACACACATACACTCTACATATTTTACCTTATTATTAATAGTCCTGTTATTATCTCTAGAGAAAGAAATAAAGAAAATAGAGGCTCTATCCTTGAAGTGCTTAACAGAATAGCTGGAGAGAAAAATGTGAGAAGCAAATATAGGTGGTATAGATAAATATTAGTAATTTCATAAAAGCATTTATATGGAATTGTGTGAATTATGCAAAAGGTAACAAATAGATTTGATTTAGTGGAGTGGAGAATCTGTTGAGGTTTAATAAGAAATGAGCTGGTTAAATGGGACTACAGTGTTGGAACAGACATAGTATATAGGTTCTCCAGAGGAACAGAACCAATAGGATGGAGAGATAGAAATGTAGATATTTAGGAAAGGAAGGGGAAAAGCAAGGAAGAGAAGGAGGTTTACACCACCTTTCTTTCTGTCTGTCTATCTATTAAATACTGTGATTATGGAGGCTGACGAGTTCAAAATCTGCAGAGTTGATGTTCTAGTTCAACGGCCATCAGACAGGAAGATCAGATATTATAGTTTGGTCGTAAGCTATGAGTGTAAAGAGAGACTACTCATTTGAGTTTAAAAATAGTGTGGTGGTTTAAGAGTTTTTAAGTGAAAATTCAGAAGTTGAGATTATTTTGCTTTATTTAAGTTTCCGTAAATGATTTCTTTTGCCTACCTCTGAACAATTTTGAAAATCACAATTTTATTCTACTTTGAATTTTAAATTTAAAAATATTTTTGAGGGAAATACATGATCAGTTCTGATTTTGGTATAATTAAAACAATGTACACTATGTCATATATAATGTAATAATATAAATTTTAGGTGTTAACAAGCCATCTAGGGACTTCCCTGGTAGTCCAGTAGCTATGACTCGGCTCTCAACGCAGGGTGCCTGGGTCCGATCCTCTCTCAGGGAATTAGATCCCACATGCCACAAGTAAAGACTCTATATGCTGCAACTAAAAAAACACCCTGCATGGCACAAAGAGCCTGGTGGGGTACAGTCCATGGGGTCGCGAAAGGGTCGAGCGTGACTAAGTGACTGAACACACGCGCGCGCGCGCACATACCCACATACGCCACAACGAAGATTAACGATCCCACAAACTGCAACTAAGACTCGGCACAACCAAGTAAATAAATATGAAAAAAAAAAAAAAAAAAGCCATCCATGTAAAGGTGAGTTACAAAAGTTAGGTACAGTGAGTTGAAACCTACCCATTTTTTTCTTCTTGACTAAGTAAGTTGTATTGCTCCAGGAAAGCAGCTCTTCTAATATCACAGACTAAGGATACATATTTTTTAGTTTTGGGGTGTTTATATATTTTTTCTTGTTACAACAAAAATTCAAAAGTCCCTAATCCTACTAGGTGAAAAAAAAAATAGCCTCATGTAAAGTAGAGCTAAATCTTGACTTTAGAATCTGCCTGCAATACAGGAGACCGGGTTCCATCTCTGGGTTGGAAAGATCTGCTGGATAAGAGAATAGCTACCCACTCCAGTATTCTTGGTTAGTTCCATGAATAGAGGAACCTGGAGGGCTACAGTCCGTGGGGTCCCTCGCAAAGAGTCAGACAGAGTCAGACACGACACTTTCGCTTTTTTTTTCACTTGACTTTAGAACAATTCACACGTCTAAACAACATGCCTTAAATCTAATCCTAGAAGCAAAATTCAAACTGACATGAATAGAATTCATATGTTTGTGTATTATGAATGTGAAACAGTTCTGAGTTACGTGATAGCTTGCTGAGGAGCAGACAGTTCCATTTGCACAGTCTTTACTTAGTTGTATTTACTTATTCTTTTGTTGCTTTTTGCTGTAACTTCCAACTTCCAACCTGTAAGAGCTTTCTTAAGAAATATTGAAGAAAGGGCAAGAGTCTGAGTGGGAGGAGTCTAAATCTCCACTTTGTTTCAGCCAAGGCAACTCCGGATTATTTTTGCTTTATCAGGTTTCTTAAAAAGCTCTCTTTTCCACTTCTTGGGGAAAAAAAGAAGTAATTTTGAAAACCACAATTTTATTTCACTTTACTCTTAAATATATTTTTGTCAGAGATTATGCCTAAAAATAAAGGGGGGTTTTAGATATTTCATAGTCTATGTTTTGCTGTTAGGACTAGAACCCTTTTATAAACATAGTTATGAAGTATGATTACACTTATTTAAACATAATTTTTGAGATATAATGCATATACCATACATTTCATCCATTTAACATGTACAGTTCAATGCTTTTGATTCACAGTTATGCATCCATCACCGCAATCAATCTTAGGACATTTTTATCACCTCGGGGAAATAAAAACTTATGCTCATTAGCAGGCATTCCTTATCTCTGCCTAATCCTCCCAGCACGAAGCAACTTCTAATCTACTTCATGTCTCTACAGATTTGTCTATTCTGGACATTTCATTAAATAAAATCATACTATATATGGCCTTTTGTGACTATTTTCTTTCAGTTAACATAATGTTTTGGAGATTTATCCATGTTGTACCATGAATCCTTCATTCCTTTCTATTTTTGAATAGAAATATTCCATTGTGTGGATATTGTCACATTTTAACTTTATGGTTTAATTTTTGCACATTCAATTTACTTTCAAATTTGTAGAAGCACATTATGTAGAAGGGTAGAAGACTACTTTTAAACCATGTGAAGTTTTCAATTCACTCAGATACAATTGTCATAGATATACAAGGTGGTATGCTAGACATTGTAGTAGAGACGAGCAAAAGTTACAGTGATAGCTATCTTAAGAATACAATTTTGGGGAACGTCCCTGGTCTAGTTGCTAAGACTCTGGACTTGCAAGGCAGGGCGCCCTGCTTGGGGAAGTAGATCCCGCATACCACGAATAAAGATCCTGCATGCCCCTATGAAGATCAAATATCCTATGTGCCATAACTAAGACCAGGACAGTCAAATAAATAAAAATAATTATTTTTAAAAAATACGATTATCTGGCTTTCTAAACGCCTTCCCATGTTTTCTGATAGTCTCACCACAGTATTCTGTGGACAGGCATCATTGTTGTTAATCACAAAGAATTAGGACTTCATGCAAGTAGTTAAACCTTTCTAAGTTTATTTATCTGAGAGATAGAAATAGCATGTATAAAGTGTTTAAACAGGACCTGAAATATAAGTATTTCTTAGTAAATATTCTAAGATCAGAAAACTAATTCATTTTTCTCCAGGACCAAGTTGTTTAATATGTAGCCACTAGCCACATTTTGGATGCTCATAGCCATATGTGGCTAGTGATTATTGTGTTGGACAATACAAATATAGAACATTTTCATCATGTGGAAAGTTCTATTTAAAAACACTGCTATAGAACCTTAAAATGAAGCATTATGGATAGTACATATGTATGACTACCAAATAAGGGAGAAAATTCTAATTTTCTGATTTAAACAGTATAATATATGCTCGGTGTGAACTGGAATCGCTTCCTTCTGAAATGGTCAAAGCCCTGGAAGAAAATGCTACTTGAGCTAGACCATGAAGTGTAGGTATACACAAAGCAAGGGGATCATTTAGTAGCATAAGATTCAGCTATCTACCAAAAGCACAAGGACTTTAAAGAAAAAGATTTATGGGGAAGAGAAGAGTCAAAAATAACATCAACAAATTAGAGATTACAGGAGATTTTTCCTTGCATAGAGTGTTTTGTTCTTTCTATCAACATTAAAAGTCATCACCATTTAAGAAGAGAAATGATATGTTAGGACATAGTGATATTATAAAACAGGTAAAATGCATAGGGTGGATCATAGACTGGGAGACTTTTTCAGAAGGTGTACTACAGATCAAATTTGGACTGTCAGTAGCCTGAGTTATGATAATGACACAAGAACAGAAAGGAAGGTTTGAATGTGAAAGGAGAACCAGGGTGATTGTTTCAAATGGGAGAACTTTGATGACTGACTAGGATTGGAGAATGAGGAAAAGAGAGAAAATAAAAAGAACTAAAGTGTGGAGCCTAGAAGAACACTACATTAGGGTGGGCAGTTTAGAGTAAAATGTGATGTTTACTTTTAGATTAAAAAAATTAGAGTTATTAATAATTTGCTTCTATCACAAAGATGAAATTAACTCATTCCCAAAGATGACCATCTACTTTCAAGAGAACTAATATTATTTGACAATCTGTTATATACCAGGCACTTTATGGAGTGGTAACATAGTTTTTCCTTTTTAATGTTCATAAATATCTGTTTGGTATAGGTACTAGTTACTATTTATTAATATATTTTACAGATTAGAAAAATTGAAATTCAAAGTGGTTAATGAGAAGGAACCAACTGCTTTTAGAATCTGCCTATTTTGAAGTGGGAGTCAAAGTTGATAAAAGCTCAAGAAAGCAATTTGTTAATGTTTTGGAAATTGCTATACATGTGATTTCTGATCCAGAAATTCTACTGTTAAGAATTTATCCCAAAGATATATATTCATACCTACATGTGAAAGTTTCTATGTACAAGAGGAGTCCTGGCAACATTATCTATAAATAACAAAAAGAGTGCAAATAAGATACATGTCTACCAGGACAGGACAATTTAAAGAAACTCTGATGTAATTCTACCTACAATTCCTCATAAGTAGGGGAGTGTTGTTATAACACCAGAAGTCATGGTGATTCTAATATGATTTTGTTTAGCATATTAATGCTTTGCACCAAGTAAGAGTGGCTTCAAATGCTTTTTTATCTATGCTATCTAGCCCATTAATAATTACTGCGACTTAAACATTGCCCCTGACTGTTGAGGAGCCTACAGGCTGGAAGTTGGGGGAAAAAATGTCTTAGTTTCGGTTGCTCAGGAAAGACGCTGAGACAAGAATTTGAGTAAAAGGATTTGACGAGTGTATTTTGGAGGTGATCCTAGGAACACAGAGAAGTGGGGAAAATAAGTAGTTAATAAAGGGTGCAATATCAAGTTAGGAGTCCTGTGTATAAATTATGGGTGATAGTGGAATACAGGTGCTCAAGAATTATTCTCAAATATTGGTGTAGATTCACATTAAATCCCATCAGTCATTGGTAGAGAGCTTTAACTGCTTTTTTGTTTTAATTCTCCTGCCCTTCTAACCATCTGTGTATAATATACACTTCTTTAGGCCTTTAAGATGGGATAAAATCTGGCGCTACAAGATGCAAAACTGATTGCCAGTGCCTAAAAGACTAGGAGAGAGGAAGCTGCCTTAGTCCTCATGCCTGCAAACTCCCATTCTTCTCTGAAAATATTTTTCTCGGCACCCTGATTTTGTAGAAATTCAGGTGTTACAGACTGTCGTAGCAGAAATACCTGTATGTATTGCAGTTATGCTGCTTAGATTGAAGATGTGACTTCCTGGTTCAGGCAGAAATACTTGTACTATGTTGCTGTTTAAGAAGTTTTTTCATGGGGCAGCCCTATCTAAACTATTGGAAATTTTGGAATTAGCCAAGCTAATACTGGACTGGGCCAGGTTCAATACATGATACAGGGTGCTCGGGGCTGGTGCACTGGGATGACCCAGAGGGATGGGATGGGGAGAGAGTTGGGAGGGGGGTTCAGGATGGGGAACACATGTACACCCATGGCGGATTCATGTCAATATATGGCAAAACCAATACAATGTTGTAAAGTAAAATAAATAAATAATTTAAAAAAAAATACTGGACTGGGTTGCTGTTTCCTTCTCCAGGGAATCTTCCCAAGCCAGGAATCAAACCCAGGTCTCCTGCATTGCAGGCAGGTTCTTTATTGTCAGACCAGAGAAGCCCCAGAAACAGCTACTCTCCAAAGATCTATGCTAGAGTAAAATTGAGTAAGTGCCAAGCCAAGGACTAAATTTCTCAGCCTCTTGCTGTCTTCTTTAGGGCTTCCCTAGTAGCTCAGCAGCAAAGAATCTGTCTGCAGTGCAGAAGACATGGGTGAGATTCGTGAGTGAGGAAGATCCCCTGGAAGAGGTAATGGCAACCCACTCCACTATTCCTGCATGAGAAATCCCATGGACAGAGGAGTCTGGCAGGCTGCAGTCTGGGTTCACAAAAGAGTTGGACACAGCTTAGTGACCAAACCACCACCACCACCACTATTTTCTTTAGCCTGTTCTCTCTTTCAGTTCATGATAACAATTCTACTTCCCTTCTCTTTACACTAAAACTTTAATATCTTTTAAAAGCTTGATTTTATTCTCATTAAATAGCCTCTGTACATCTAAAAGGACCATATGATTTATTTCCAGTAGAATTTGTGCAGTATGATCTGGTGACTTCTAGGTAAGATGGTTGGGAAGCAGTATGTCTTCTTCACTTCTAGGTAAGATGGTTGGGAAGCAGTATGTCTTCTTTTGTTTTCCTCTATTTTCTGTTGAAGTGAAAACTCGAAAATCCTGAGCAGCGGCAGAACTTGGGCTCCTAAAGCACACATGGAAGCTGCCCACTGAACATTTGGACTATTTGTCATGTGTATATAAACTAATCTTTTGTTAAATCACAGAGATTTCAGGGTTTAGTTATTGTAGCAGCTACTGTTACCTTAGCCTAAGAGTATGTTGCCATTTGAATATGTCTGTAAAACTGAATACTTCAGTATATGCTTCCTTCAGTATAGAGTATGATTGAAGAAATAGACAAGAAACTAAGAATGATGGTTCACCCTGGGGGTGTTGATTTCAGGTTCAGTGTGTGAAAGAGACTTACTTTTCATGTTCTGCCTTCTAAAACGTATTGCTTATATGTCATATATGGCCAAAAGATAATGAAATGATAAATATTGGAACTTAGAAAGGAAACAGTGAGAATATTAAAGGTACTGGAGAAATAATGAATAATTGAGAAAGGAAGTTCAAATGCAGTAGGAGGAAACTGAGTCAAAGGCATAAGTGGAAACATAAATCAAGAAAGGTTCCTCATCCTCTGACATAAAAGGTAGCAGAAATAACAGTTACATTGCCCACAACAAGACAAATGCAAGTGAAAACTGTACTGAGACACAATTTCTTATTTATCAAATGTACAAAACCCGCAGTTTGCATAATCCTATACCTCTTCACTAGGTCATTTTAAAGTCAGTCTCAGGCATATTATTGAATCTATAAATATCCACAAGTATTTCATTATGTATCTCTAACACAAAGGAACTATTTTTAAATAATCATTATTACACTACAAATGTTATAATTTCTTATATATGAAAGAAATTTAAAGAGTATTACTTAGAGTTCATTTTTATGAACATTACCTTATATTTCAGCTGCTCCATTTGCCTCTCTGCTTGTAAAGTGTGAGTTTATTATGGGGCTTTGTAGCACATTTTATTGACAAATTTTCATTTGTAAATAACATTCATCTCAACAAAGATGCAAAAATATTGCAAAGAATTACCCAGGTACCTAAATTGTTACATATTACCATATTTGCTTTCTATCATTTCCTCTCCACCCTCTGCGTGTGTCTGTTTATAAATAAAAATTATGTGTGTGTATTTATGTATTTTTCCCAAATCATTTGAGAATAAATTGCAGACATAATGTTTCTTTACTCCAAAATACCTCAGTTTGTACTTCCTAAGAATATTCTGATACATAAGCACAGGAGAAATTTACATGATACAATACTATTATTTAATCTACAAACCTAATTCATATTACACCTATTTTTCTTTGCAATAGCATTTATAGAAAATAAATTTTTTCAGACCAGGATCATACATTGCATATATGTCATATATCTTAGTATCCTTTAATCTGAAATGATTTCTCTGTCAGTCTTTGTTTTTCATGCATTTGAGATTTTTAAAGCATGCAGGGTAAATATTTTGAAGGATATCCTTCAATTTGGATTTGTCTGATGTTTCCTCATAATTAGATTCAGGTTATGAATTTTTGACAAAGATAACACATAAGTGATGTGTCTATCTCAGTGTATCATATTTGGAGACATTTGATATGTTTTTGTCCCATTTCTGTTGATGTTAACTTTGATCATTTGGTTTAAGTGATAGTTGGCAAGTTTTCTCCATTGGAAAGTTAATTTTTTTTCCCTTGCAATTAATAAGAATTTTGTGGGGAGATAAATTGAGACTGTGAAGACATCCTATTCCTCCTAAAACTTTCACCTACTAGTTGTAACATATATTGATGATATTTGCCTAAATCTAGTATTACTTTGTTATTTGTCACATAGTGATATTCTGTTTTGTAAATAAGTTCAATTGTATTATTTTTGTTTCCATGTATAAGTGATATCATATGGTATTTGCCTTTCTCTGTCTGACTTACTTCATTTAGTATGATAATCTCTAGGTTCATCCGTGCCTGCTAAGTCGCTTCAGTCATGTCCAACTCTGTGCGACCCCATGGACTATAGACCACCAGGCTCCTCTGTCCATGGGATTCTCCAGGCAAGAATACTGGATGAGTTGCCATGCCCTTCTCCAGGGGGCCTTCCTGACCCAGGGTTCAAGCCTGCATCTCTTACATCTCCTACATTGGCGGGCAGGTTCTTCACGACTAGCACCAGGTTCATCCATGTCACTGTAGCATTTCCTTATTTCATTCTTTTCATGCCTCAGTAATATATATATATATATATATGCCACATCTTCTTTATCCTTGCATCTGTTGACAGGCATTTAGATTGCCTCCATGTCTTGGCTGTTGTAAATTGTTCTGCTGTAAGTATTCGGGTGCATTTATCTTTTTGAATTTGAGTTGTATCTTTTCCCGATATATGCCCAGGAGTGGGATTGCTATCTCATATGGCAACTCTATTTTTAGTTTTTTAAGGAACCTCCATATTGTTTTCCATAGTAGCTGTTGCAAATTACATTCCCACAAACATTGTAGGAGGGTTCTCTTTTCTCAGCATCCTCACCAGCATTTATTATTTGTAAAATTTTTGATGATAGCTATTCTAACCAGTGTAAAGTTATAGCTCATTGTAGTTTTGATTTGCATTTGTCTAATAATTAGTGATGTTAAGCATCTTTTCATGTGCCTGTTGGCCATTAGTATGTCTGTAGAGAAACAGCAATAGACTCAGAGACATAGAAAGCAAACTTACTGCTAACAAAGGGGAAGGGAAAGTGGGGACACATTAAGAGTTTTGGATTAAGTACCCAGGACTATATATAAAATAAACAGTAAGGCCCCACTCTGTAACACAGGGAACTATATTCAATGTCTGATGATAACATATAATGGAAAAGAATATGAAAAAGAATATATATGTGTGTGACTATGAATAACTGAGTCACTTTCTGTACACCTAAAACATTGTAAATCAGCTATACTTCAATTTTAAAAACATATAACCATCTGGAAAAAATAGTTATTTTCTAACTCTATTATTCCTTCTGCATTTATTAGTTTACATTCTGCCCTAAGGAAGAGTTTTTCATTCCCTCTATTAAAAAATAAATTTACATCAGTATGACTCGTGCATTTTACATTTGTTAAATGCTTATACTGTCCCAAATTTAGTCAGTGGAAAACTTTTCAACCTGGCTGTTTATGTTCCTTTGAATGTCTCCAGCATTTTTTGATCATTTCTTTTCTTTCTGACCTAACAAGATGTCCCAGGTATCTTACACATTCTTTCTCTCAATCCTTCAATAAGCCATTTCTCCAAGGAGTCCTAGTCTCTTTTAATGCTTAAAATCAAAATTTACATACTAGAAAATATTACCATATTTTCAATTCTTCTAGGCCCAGTATTGACTATTAAATCAGGTTAGTATATTGGCTCTTAAAAATTAAAATTTGGAAATTTAAACCTGAATGCACCTTATATCACAAATAGATTGTAAGGCCAGTGAATACACCATTAGAAAAAACTTTAATATAGTGTTTGAGGATGAAGGCTTCAGAGTTGGATAGCTCTGGGTTCAAATTTAATACCACCACTTAATAGTTTGTAATTTCACTTTAGTTACCAGTTAATTGGGAATGTGTGTGTGTGTGTGTATATATATATATATACATATATATATATATAATTGGGTTATTGTGAGGATTTAATGAGATATCAAGCTAATGACAAAACTAATCTCAAAAACAACAGAATAATCTCAATTCATTTCCAAGGCAAACCATTCAACATTACAGTAATCCAAGTCTATGCTGCAACAACTGATGCCAAAGAAGCTGAAGTTGACTGGTTTTATGAAGACCTAAAACACCTTCTAGAACTAACAACAAAAAAGGATGTCCTTTTCCTCATAAGAGACTGGAATACAAAAGTAGGAAGTCAAGAGAGAACAGGCAAGTTTGACCTTGGAGTTCAAAATGAAGCAGGGCAATATACTGGTCATAGCAAACATTCTCTTCCAACAAAATGAGAGACAGCAATACACATGGACATCACCAGATGCTTAATACCAAAATCAGATTGATTATGTTCCTTGCAGCCAAAGATGGAGAAGCTCTATACAGTCAGTAAAAACAAGACCTGGAGCTGACTGTGGCTCAGATCATGAGCTCCTTATTGAAAAATTCAAGCTAAAATTGAAAAAAAGTATGGAAAACCACTAGACCATTTAGGTATGACCTAAATCAAATCCCTTATGATTATACAGTGGAGGTGATGAACAGAGTCAAGGGATTAGATCTGGTAGACAGAGTGACTAAAGAACTATGGACAGAGGTTTGTAACATTGTACAGGAAGCAGTGACCAAAACCATCCCCAAGAAAAAAAAAGCAATGCAAGAAGGCAATGTGGTTGTCTGAGGAGGCTTTACCAACAGCTAAGAAAAGAAGAGAAGCAAAAAGCAAGGGAGAAAGGGGAAAATATACTCAACTGAATGCAGAGTTCAAGAGAATAGCAAGGAGAGATAGGAAGGCCTTCTTAAATGAACAATGCAAAGAAATGAAAGAAAACAATAGAATGGTAAAGACTAGAGATCTCTTCAAGAAAACTGAAGATATCAAGGGAGCATTTCGTGCAAGGATGGACATGATAAAGGAGAGAAATGGTATGGACTTAATGGAAACAGAAGAGACTAAGAAGAAGTGGCAAGAATACACAAAAGAACTATACCAAAGAGATCTTAAAAACCCAGAAAACCACAATGGTGTGGTCACTCACCTAGAGCCAGACATCCTGGAGTGTGAAGTCAAGTGGGCCTTGGGAAGCATCGCTATGAACAAAGCTACTGGAAATGATGGAATTCCAGCTGAGCTATTTCAAATCCTAGAAGACAGTGCTATTAAAGCACTGCACTCAGTGTGCTAGCAAATTTGGACAACTCAGCAGTGGCCACAGGACTGGAAAAGATCAGTTTTCATTCCAGTCCCAAAGAAGGGCAATGCCAAAGAATGTTCAAACTAACATACAGCTGCACTCATTTCACATGCTAGCAAGGTTTGCTCAAAATCCATCAAGCTAGGTTTCAGCAGTATGTGAACTGAGAATTTCCAGATGTACAAGCTGGGTCTCAAAGAGGCAGAGGAACCAGAGATCAAATTGCCAACATATGTTGGATCATAGAAAAAGCAAGATAATTCCAGAGAAAGCATCTATTTATGCTCCAATGATTATGTTAAAGTCTTTCACTGTGGATTGCAACAAACTGTGGAAAATTCTTAAAGAGATGGGACTACCAGACCACCTTACTTGCCTCCTGAGAAACCTGTATATAGGTCAAGAAGCCACAGTTAGAACTGGATATGGAACAAATGACTTCCAAATTGGGAAAGGAGTATGACAAGGCTGTATATTCTCACTCTGCTTATTTAACTTATATGCAAAGTACATTATGCAAAATGCCGGGCTGGATGAATCACAATCTGGATTCAAGATTGCTTAGAGAAATACCAACAGCCTCAGGTATGCAGATGATACCACTCTAATACCAACCTAATGGCAGAAAGTGAAGAGTAACTAAAGAGCCTCTTGATGAAGGTGAAAGAAAAGAGTGAAAAGGCTGGCTTAAAACTCAGCATTCAGAGAAACTAAGATCATGGCGTCTGGTCCCATCACTTCATGGCAAAAAGAAGGGGAAAAAAATGGAAGCAGTGACAAATTTTCTTTTCTTGGGCTCCAAAATCTCTGCAGATGGCGACTGCAGCCATGAAATTAAAAGACACTTGCTTCTTGGAAGAAAAACTATGACAAACCTAGACCATGTATTGAAAAACAGAGACATCACTTTGCTGAGAAAAGTCCGTATAGTCAAAGCTATGTTTTTTCCCTACAGATTTTCTGTACAGATGTGAGAGCTGAACCATAAAGATGGCTGAGCACCAAAGAAGTGATGCTTTCGAATTCTGTTGCTGGAGAAGACTCTTGAGAGTCCTTTGGACTGCAAGGAGATCAAACTAGTCAATCCTAAAGAAAATCAACGCTGAATATTTATTGGAAGGACTCATGCTGAAGCTGCAATACTTTGGCCACCTGATGAGAAGAGTGGACTCATTAGAAAAGACCCTGATGCTGGGAAAGATTGAAGGCAAAAGGAGAAGGGGACAGCAGAGAATGAGATGGTTAGATAGCATCATCGACTCAGTGGGCATAAATGTGAGCAAACCCTGGGAGATAGTGGAGGACAGAGGAGCCTGGCATTCTATAGGCCATGGGATCTCAAAGAGTTGGATATATCTCAGGGACTAAACAACAAAGACAACAAAACTAATGACATATAACATACATTTAAACATTGCTTTTACGTTATGAATAACTTTATACTTAGCACAGTATGGAACATTATATTCAGGAAGTACTTGTTGAGTTGGATTGTAATGCTCTTCTCCCTTAATGATAACATACAGTTTTTAGAATCACTGCAATGTTCCTGAGCAGTCTCTCAAACCATGAAAAAATATGGAGTGAAATAATTTATAGACTTTATTGAGACAAAAGACAAATTGGAGTTGATCTTCAGCTTTAGGATGTTCTGAGTTGATAGAAACTTGAGTTAACAGTGTCTAGATCAGACTTGTTGGATACAGTCAGAAATAATTTATGAAAACAGTTTATGCTAAGTTAAGCCTATATGTTCCTCAGAAGTAAATTTCCTCAGGTTTACTCTCATAGAATTTTATACTTTACCAATTTAGGAGAAGAGAATGAAAGCAAGAAGCAGGGGGAATAGCATTGAATTTCATATAATAATAGAAATCTTGCAGTTTAATATATAAAGGAATAGAAAGGAGAAATTTATTATAATCACATTTTCAGCTGGTTCATACTTGACATTACAATGTGGGAGTGTTCAACTAGATTCTCATCAAGTTCCGAAAGATGGCAAGTTGACTGCTTTTGCAGCCTCAACTATTATATATTTTTTATTCCCCAATAGTTATGAACCATTTCATATTCAAAATACAGAAGTGGCCACTGTTAGAAATACTATTATTGTCACTAGCATTCACTTCTACCCTGCCAAATCAGCAGTATATTGAATGTTTTGGATGGGGATAAAAGGGCAAGCCACTGCAACCATGGTGTTGGCTAGTCACATACACTATAGCAAAGAACAGGCTGGAGAAGGTCCTTTTCCTTCAGCATAACTCTATAGTTCATAACATTTTTTCACAATTATTTGAACCAGCAAACAAAAAAAGAAAGAAACCACCC
This sequence comes from Cervus canadensis, assembly GCF_019320065.1. Classification (NCBI taxonomy): domain Eukaryota; kingdom Metazoa; phylum Chordata; class Mammalia; order Artiodactyla; family Cervidae; genus Cervus; species Cervus canadensis. The sequence continues at coordinate 33,958,751 of NC_057403.1, read as the reverse complement.
AACTAAAAATATGCAAAGGATTTGAAGTTTTTCAAAAGAAGGCATACAAATGGTCAATGAGCCCTGAAAAGGTACTCAATATCATTGTCATTAGGGAAATCCAAATGGGAATCACAGTGAGATACTACTTCATTCTGACTTATAAATACTAAAATGAAAATGACAAAGACAAGTGTTGACAAGGATATAGAGTAATTGTAACCTTACTAGTGGGAGTCCTACTAATGGGAATTAAATGCCACAGCCACTTTGAAAAGGGGCTTCAAAAATTCTTACACTGAATTATCATATGATTCAGGAATTCTACTTCTAGGAACAGAATAATCAAAAGAAGTGAAAACATATTCACATAAAACTTGCATACCATGTTCATAATAGCATTTTCCATTACATCAAAGAATGAAAATATACTGGGCAATACACTGGAAAATTAGCCTAAACAGATGCTGGGACTATATAATAATTGACTTCCTAGAAGCTGATGGAATCTGGGTAGATTCTAGGCAGTTAGGCGTTACGTTGAGAGCAGTTATATTGCATTGGGTCTTGAGGGAACCCGGCTTCTGCAGTTAGTAAGGTCCTGTATGACTGATGTTTTTCTGGACTATGAGTTTGGTGAGGTTTCAGTATGAATAACAGGTCTCTTCTCTGTGCTTTTAATGATTCTTATACAGAAACTGTTTAGCCTTGTTTCTGTACTGGAACAGACTCTGAGCCTCTTAAGTATCTCATCAGTAACACATGAAAGATAAAATACTTAGGAAGTGACTCTGTTTCAGTGTTTCAGCCAGTAAGTTTAGTCTCAATATTTCTGGATTCTTTTTAAGTTTACCCCTGAAAATGAGAAGAGATTTTTTGCCTTAATTTTCAGTAACTATAAAAACATGATATTAATGCCAGTTTCATAGATGTAACGGGTATCATTTACCAAATGCTTTGAAATTCTAGGGCTTCCCTGGTGGCTCAGACAGTAAAGAATCCACCTGCAATACAGAAGACTCAGGTTTGGTACCTGGGTCAGGAAGATCCCCTGCAGAAGGGAATGGCTACCCACTCTAGAATTCTTGCCACTAGAATTCCATGGACAGAGGAGGCTAGTGGGCTATAGTCCATTGGGGTCGCAAGAATTCGAACAACTGAGCCACTTCCACTTTTCAGTTTCACTTTCTGAAATTCTAAGATAAAATATTTAAAATTATATTCCTTAACATATCTAATAAAATATTTTTAAGTGAAAAGAACCCAAAGAGTCATTAACTGATGAATGGAAAAGTAAACTGTGATATCTCCATATAATTAAACATTAATTCACCATAAAATGGAATGAAGTACTGATACATGACATAACATGGATGAATCTTGGAAGCACTATGCTTAGTGACAGAAACCAGTCACAAAAGGTCATATGTTGTATGATCACATTTACAAGTAGCATTGTGTTTCTTAAAGCATTCAGCTCTTTTGGATAGAGATGACTGTTAAATATTATACTTGTTTCATATGTATCTTTGGCAAGTGAAATAATGCCAAATGGAATTACTCCATATGAATATCTGTGAAAGGTCGAAAGTGAAGATTTCCTATTTATTTAGTTGTCATATGCTTTGCAGATAAAAAGGAAAACTAGAGGAATTTCTTTTAGTGCTGTGCAGTGTGAAAGTTCATAAGGTTAGAAATAATTTTCATCCTGACTTAAACTCATAGGTAATTTTTTAAAAAGATTTAATTACAGTTGTCATTTTTGTGATGTCTACTGAGAAAACAGTAGAGAGAATACCCCCACTAAATGTTCTTATTCAGGAATAATTATTATATTCTTGAAACAATGACCTTGTCTGGTGACACTTAGTGGTAAGGCCAGAGAGCATCTGATTTTCAAAGTGTTTGAATTCATGCATGGTAATTTCACCTTTTAAAAAAATTTAACATTTTGACTAAATGAGTCCTTTGACTTTTAATAGTACTCTAAGGCTGGCTGAAATGAGTAATATTTGCTCTTGATATATTGATTGAAAAATCTTTTTGAGGAGCTTTACTGTTTGGGGAAACTTTAAATTTTGCGAATATTAAAGTATATTAACATACTATATAAAAGAGACTGATATAAGCAATACCAATGTGCCTATTTTACATGTTAATAAATTATCATTTTGTCATGATTGTTGCAGAATTTTTAAATAATAATAATGATACATTATAGGTACAGTTCATGTCTTCCCAAGTCTCATAACCTTCCTTCTCAGAAGTAGTTCCTACCTTGAAATTAATGAGTTTTAGTCCTAAAAATTTTTACATTGGTATTATACAATTAAGTATCCAAAATTGTTGATAATTGTTGATAATATGCTTAATATTTGGATTATAAATGGTATCACTCTATGTTTGTCATTCTGCAGTTTGCTTTTTACCTCAACATCCTTCTTTTGAGATTTATTTTCATTGACATATTTTTATGGTATTCCATTTAAAGAATATGCCCCAGATTGTTTCTCCATTCATCTCTTCATAAAAATTTGGATAATTTCTCTTTTCAGCTATTGCCAACAATGCTACAGTGGACATTCTTGGGCCTGTCTCCTTGTGCTTACTTGTAAGATTTTTTGCCTGACTATATCGAAAAAGCAAGAGAGTTCCCGAAACACATCTATTTCTGCTTTATTGACTATGTCAGAGCCTTCGACTGTGTGGATCACAATAAACTGTGGAAAATTCTGAAAGAGATGGAAATACCAGACCACCTGACCTGCCTCTTGAGAAACCTGTATGCAGGTCAGGAAGCAACAGTTAGAACTGGACATGAAACAACAGACTGGTTCCAAATAGGAAAAGGAGTACCTCAAGGCTGTATATTGTCACCCTGCTTATTTAACTTATATGCAGAGTACATCATGAGAAACGCTGGCTGGAAGAAGCACAAGCTGGAATCAAGATTGCCAGGAGAAATATCAATAACCTCAGATATGCAGATGACACCACCCTTATGGCAGAAAGTGAAGAGGAACTAAAAAAGCCTCTTGATGAAAGTGAAAGAGGAGAGTGAAAAAGTTGGCTTAAAGCTCAACATTCAGAAAACTAAGATCATGGCATCTGGTCCCATCACCTCATGGGAAATAGATGGGGAGACAGTGGAAACAGTGTCAGACTTTATTTTTTTGGACTCCAAAATCACTGCAGACGGTGACTGCAGCCATGAAATTAAAAGACTCTTCTCCTTGGAAGGAAAGTTATGACAAACCTAGATAGCATTATAAATAACACAGAGACATTAATTTGCCAACACAAAGGGCTTCAACCTCTGGTCCAAGGCTAGTGTTTTTCCAGTGTCTTGTGTCACTTATATGGATATGTGCAGAGTTGGCTGTGATAGAAAGCTGAGAGCTGAAAAAATTGATGCTTTTTTACTTCTACGGTGTTGAGATACTCGTTTGAGATTTCCCACCTTGAGGACTCCAAGGAGATCCCAACCCACAGTCCATCCTAAAGAAATTCAGCCTTAAATTATTCATTCTGGAAGACTGATGCTGAAGCGAAACTCCAGTAGTACTGGCAACCCTCAGTGAAGAGTGGACTCATTGGATAATCAGACCCTTGATGCTGGGAGGGATTGGGGGCAGGAGGAGAAGGGGACAACAGAGGATGAGATGGCTGGATGGCATCACCGACTCGATGGGCATGGGTTTGGGTAGACTCTGGGAGTTGGTGATGGACAGGGAGGCCTGGCGTGCTGTGATTCATGGGGTTGCAAAGAGTCAGACACGACTGAGCAACTGGACTGAACTGATATACCTATAATTGATGGTAGAATTACTGGACATATGTGTATATTTAACTTTATTTGATGTTGTCAAATTGTTCTTCATGGTGGTTGTACCAGTTTACATGTCAGCCGCATCCTCAGACATTTTACAAACACCCTATTGAGATATAATCCCTATCAAGATCCCAATGACATTTTTTGCAAAAGTAAACACATCTAAAATTTACATACTTCTAAACTTGTTGTTTAGTCACTAAGTTATGTCCAACTCTTTTGTGACCCCATGGACTATAGCCCACCAGGCTTCTCTGTCCATTGGATTTCCCAGGCAAGAATACTGGAGTGGATTTCCATTTGCTACTCCAGGGGATCTTCCCAACCCAGGGACTGAACCCACATCTCCTGTATTGATAGGCAGATTCTTTTACCACTGAGCTACCAGGAAAGCCCTGTATTGGAACCACGGAAGACTGCGATAACCAAAGAAATCCTGAGAATGAAGAACAAAGCAGGAAATGCCACACTCCCTGATTTCAAGTTGTAGTGTCAAGTTATAGTAATCAAAACAACATTGTACTGGCATAAAAGCAGACAAATAGGCCAATGAAACAACTGAAAGCCCAGAAATAAACCCAAGCAGTCAACTAATGTTTGACAAAGAGCCAAAAATACTCAATGGAGAAAGACAGTCTTTTCAGTAAATGGTGCTGGAATAATTGAATATCCACGTGTAAAAACTGTAACTGGACCCCTATCTCACACCACTGACAAAAATTAGCTTGAAATGGATAGGAGAATTAAATGCAAGACCTGACACTATGAAACTCCTAGAAGAAAACATAGAATTAAAGCTGCCTGATATGGGCCTTGGAAATGATATATTAGATATGACCTAAAGCACTAGTAACAAAATAAAAAACTGAGACTGTATTAAAAAGCTTCTGTGCGGGAAGGAAACCATCAACAAAATAAAGGTAACCTATGGAATGGGAGAAAATAATTTCAAATTGTATATCTTAAAGGGGATTAATATACAAAATATGTAAAGAACTCATACAACTCAATAGAAAAAAAGAAAGGAGGAAAAAAGAAAAACCCACAAGCAATCCAATCAAAAAATGGGCAGAGGAACTGAATAGGCATTTTCCAAAGGACTTGGAATATTTTCCAAGCAAAGAGAAACTAAAGAGCCTCTTGATTAAGGTGAAAGAGGAGAGTGAAAAAGCAGGCATTCAGAAAACTAAGATCATGGCATCTGGTCCCATCACTTCATGGCAAATAGATAAGGAAACAATGGAAACAGTGACAGATACTATTTTCTTGGATTCCAAAATCACTGCAGATGGTGACTGCAGCCATGAAATTAAAAGATGCTTGCTCCTTGGAAGAAAAACTGTGACCAACATAGACAGCATATTAAAAAGCAGAGACATTACTTTGCCAACAAAGGTCCATCTAGTCAAAGCTATGGTTTTTCCAATAGTCATGTATGGATGTGAGAGTTGGATCATAAAGAAGGATGAGCGCCAAAGAATTGATGCTTTTGAACTGTGGTGTTGGAGAAGACTCTTGAGAGTCCCTTGGACTGCAAGGAGATCCAACCAGTCAATCCTAAAGGAAATCAGTTCTGAATATTCATTGCAAGTACTGATGCTGAAGCTGAACTTCAGTACTTTAGCCATCTGATGCGAAGAGCCAACTCATTTGAAAAGACCCTGATGCTGGGAAAGATTGAAGACAGGAGGAGAAGGGGACAACAGAGGATGAGATGGTTGGATGGCATCACCGACTTAATGGGCATAAGTCTGAGCAAGCTCTGGAAGATGGTGAAGGACAGGGAAGCCTGGCATACTGCAGTCCGTAGGGACACAGAGAGTCGGACATGGGTGAACAACTGAACAACAACAAGGACTTACAGATGGCCAAAAGGTACGTGAACATGTGCTCAACATCTCTAATCATCAGACAAATGCATATCAAAACCACAGTGAGATATTACCTCACGTTTGTTAAATTGGTTATCATCAAAAAGGAAAGAGAGGGTGAGATGTAAGGAGAGAGTACCATGGAAACTTACATTCCCATATGTAAAATAGATAGCCAGCGGGAATTTGCTGCATGGCTCAGGAAACTCAAACAGGGGCTCTGTATCAACCTAGAGGGGTGGGATGGGGAGGGAAATGGGAGGGAGGCTCAAGTGGGAGGGGATATATGTATACCTATAGCTGTTTCATGTTGAGGTTTGACAGAAAACAACAGAAGTCTGTAAAGGAATTATCCTTCAATGTAAAAATAATTTTTAATAAAGGAGAGAAGAGTTAATTAACAAGGCTTCCCAAGTGGTGCTAGTGGTAAAGAACCCACCTGCCAATGTAGGAGACATAAGAGACTCGAATTCAATCCCTGGGTCAGAATGATGCCCTAGAAAAGGAGATGGCAACCCACTCCAGTATTCTTGCCTGGAGAATCTGATGGACAGAGGAGCCGGATAGGCTACAGTCCATCAGGTCACAAAGAGTCAAACACGGCTGAAGCAACTTAGCATACAGCACGCACAGCAAAGATGTGTAGAAAAGGGAACCCTGTGCACTGTTGGTGGAAATTTAAATTGATGCAGCCACTGTGTAAAACAGTGGAAAGGAAGTTCCTCAAAAAGTTAAAAATAAAACTATCATATGACCTAGCAATTCCACTTCTGTGTATTTATCCAAAAGAAGATACTTTTGGTATTTATCTCAAAAAGATACTGAACCCTGTATTCATTGCAGCATTATCTACAATAGCCAAAACATGGAAGCAATTTGTATCCATCAATGATTGAATGGATACAGAAAATGCATTTACACACACACACACACACACACACACACTGGAATATTACTCAGCCATAAAAAGAAAGAAATTCTGCAATTTGTGACAATATGAATGAACCTGGAATGCATAATGCTGAGTGAAACAAGTCAGACAGAGAAAGACAAATTGAAAAAAAAAAAAAAAAGCCAAACTCATAGAAAAAGTAATCATGTGTGTATTTACCAGAGGTGGAGGGTAGAAGGATGGTGAATTGTAGGAAAGTGCTCCCAAGGTACAAATTTCCAGTTTTAAGTTTAATAAGCATGAGGGATGTACTGTACAACATGACGGCTGTAGTTAACACTGCTGCATGATATAGAGTAAAGTGGTTAAGAGAGTAAATTATGAAACTTCTCATCACAAGGAGAAAATTTTTTCTTTTTATTGAAATATACTTGATGTACAATGTGTTAATTTCTGCTTTACAGCAGAGTGATTCAGTTACACACACACACACATACATTCTTTTTTTAATATTCTTTCCCATTATTGTTTATCACAGAATATTGGATACAGTTCCCTGTGCTATACAGTAGGACCTTATTGTTTATTCATTTTATATTGATATATAATAGTTTGCATCTGCTAACCCCAAACTCCCACTCTTATCACTCTCCCATACCCTTTCTCCCCCTTGGCAACCACAAGTCTATTCTCCTTGTCTGTGAGTCTGTTTCTGTCTCATAAATGTTTATTTGTGTCATATTTTAGAGTCCACATATAAGTGATATCATATGGTATTTGTTTTTCTCTGATTTACTTCACTTAGTATGATAATCTCTAGTTGCATCCTGTGTGTGTGTTAGTCACTCAGTCGTGTCCAATTCTTTACAACCCCATGGACTGTAGCCTGCCAGGCTCCTCTGTCCATGGAATTTTCCAGGCAAGAATGCTGGAGTGGGTTGCCATTTCCTTCTCCAGGGGATCTTCCTGACCCAGGGATCGAACCTGGGTCTCCAGCATTGCAGGCAGATTCTTTAGCATCTGAGCCACAAGGGAAGCCCCCACGTTGCTGCAAATGGCATTTTTGCACTCTTTTTTATGGCTGAATAGTACTCCATTGTGTATATATACCACAGCTTTATCCATTCATCTGTCAATGGACATTTAGGTGGTTTCCATGTCTTGGCTGTTTTCTTTCTTTTCTTTTTATTGCATATGTGACATGATAGATGTTAGCTGAGTCTATTTCAATAATCATTTCACAATATACACAATGAAATCTCATTTCACAATATTTCAATAATCATTTCACAAAATGTGAAATATCATTTCACAATAATCATTTCACAATCACAATCAAATCATCATGCTGTGTGTCTTAAATTGATACAGTGATGTATGTTAATTATTTCTCAATGAAACAATAAAACAATATAAATCAAAAAGATAACAAAAAATTTTCAAGGATGATGTTAAGATACATTTTTTCTGAGTGTCCACTTTCATTGTATTGTACTGTAAGGTTACTTGTGATTGTATGGCTTTGGGAACTTTATATTTTTAGAATCGAGTTAATTTTTATAATTTTACTCTCTAAGGGAAATACTAAGAAAGAAGAGACAAATGTAATTACATAAAGACAAAAGAAAGGCAGAGAGTTGGCATTAATGAATTCAGTGATATCTTTGGAAGTTTTAAGGAAGATTCCTCTAGTAGAAATCTGTAGCTGAAGAAATAAAGTTAAATCTTGTATCTGCCAGCATTTATTAACTAACTGAAATATGTAGGTATTTACAGTAATTAAAAAAGAAGCTTCACCCACAGAGTTCAAAAGTCTGTTCTGTATTTCTGTGTCTCTTTTTCTGTTTTGCATATAGGGTTATCGTTACCATCTTTCTAAATTCCATATATATGTGTTAGTATGCTGTAATGTTCTTTATCTTTCTGGCTTACTTCACTCTGTATAAGGGGCTCCAGTTTCATCCATCTCATTAGGACTGGCTCAAATGAATTCTTTTTGACGGCTGAGTAATATTCCATGGTGTATATGTACCACAGCTTCCTTATCCATTCATCTGCTGATGGGCATCTAGGTTGCTTCCATGTCCTGGCTATTATAAACAGTGCTGCGATGAACATTGGGGTGCACGTGTCTCTTTCAGATCTGGTTTCCTCAGTGTGTATGCCCAGAAGTGGTATTGCTGCTGAAATGTTGTGAAGTAATTAGCCTCCAACTAATAAAAAAATTAAAAAAAAAAAAGTTAGTGTGCTCAGCTAAAAAAATATATATGGAGTATTGTCATCTAGGAAGAAAGGGATAGTGGAAGTTTGAAAACAATATTTTATTATGTCACTACCAACTATTCCACATTTAAAGAGGACACATATCGAATATTTTTTTTCAGTAATTCCTGATTTTTGCTTATTTTTGTGGATGTTTTAGCAAGTGTGTATGGAGTATGTGTTTTTATATATATGTATCAGTACATTTTGTTATGACTATAGCTGATAATACTGGCAAATATTTTCCAAATAGGTGATTCATTCATTTCACAGTGCTTTGTCATATTGATATCATTACTCATGAGTTTATTGAAGCTCTCATTATTTCCTTAAGTATATAAATATTAAGCAATTAAAAATATTAATAAAGGCTAGCAAAAAAAAAAAAAAGAAGCTTCAGATGTTTTTACCCTATACAGGATAACTGAATTTAAGGATAAAGAATAATAGTGACTGGACAAAAGTAGTACTGTAAAGGGTTTTAAATTGTAAGAAATCAAGAATTAAGATAGCAGGTGTCAGAATCAAGTGACTAAGAAAGAATTATGTATGCCAGTGTTCTACTAGAGTTTCAAGAGTTTTAGTGCTAGTTTGGAGTGAAGCATTGGATGCACAAGATTTCAGTTAGGGTTTTAGTGATGAAATAAGTAAGGAAGGAAGAGAATAAATTTTAATGGATTGAAACTATCTGCTGAAATGAATCTCCTTCGTGCCTTTCCTCTAATTGTAGGAGATGGTTTATTGGAAATCTCAAGTTTGAACTACTCAGGTCCTGTATCCCATCCCTCTAGGGCCAGCTCAGCCCTTCATCCTGTCAAAGCAGATAAAACAGAACAGCCTGCAATTTGCTATAAAGGGGTCCTTGGGATGAAGCATTTTAATGTCCGTAAAGAGTAGACAAGACCTTCATTTTTAAAGACTCCCATGGAACATTTCAAATGGCATGGATTTGTCTTGATACCCTTTGCCAAAATTAATAGATTTGGGCTACAGACTTGGAGAAAAGCTGAGCATTTAGTTCTGCTTATTATCCAATAATGTTTTGCTATATTTGATCTTTTTTTTGCCAGGATCCCCTAAAACCAACAACGCATTAAGTAAGGAATACTAAATAAGAGGGCTACTAGTTTTTAGACCTGTGTCAACTAAGCATAGGAGGAATATAGAGTTACAGCAATAGTATTTTAGAAACTAAAAATCAAGTATAATGATCTAGAGAATAAATTAAATTGATCTAATTTGACCCATTGTTTTTAAAAAAAATTTTACCTCTATTTATCGGTCTGTGGTTGAACTGCCTTTCTGGTTCCAAAAGGCTATTCCAACCAAGAGCCTCCTTTTGAGGAAATAACGTGGGGTAATAAAATACCAAGTGTGTTATTTTGGATTCTTCTCATGCTTGAGAACAGAAATATCTTAAGCTTTGATAGAATGGCGCAATTTTATATTTTCCATTTGACTACTTTAAAAGGTTCATTGTCTTTTAATTAAACTACAGGGGGGAAGAGCAGAGATTAAAAGATGCAGTACTATAAAGGGGATGGCTTTTAGCTACTAGTACTTGAGTGAAGACACTACAATAAAAGCAAGATGGAGTGCAGCAACAAGTTTTGTGCCTTGAAGCCTCCTCCTGTTTGACTGTGGCAGTAATTTGAAGTTAATTTGTGCAGTTTCTTAATAAAAGACTGTGTTTTATATTCCTTGATTCTCCCCAGCATCTTTTCTCAGCTGTTCTTTTATCTTCCCTTTCATGAGACCCTGCTGCAGCTTACAACTAGATATGATAATGAGGTAAACCAGTTTAGGTGAGAAGCTTTGACCAGGCTCAGTACATGGATGTTTCCTATTCATCAACATTTTTAACTTTCCACAAAATAACCACCTCAAATAGCCGCTGCCTCTAATCTCCCATATTCTGTTCTTACTGATGAGTGGAGGTCTACTTCCTCCTGTAGTGATTTGTAGTTTTAGCATGGAGTGAATGTTTGGGTTTCTACATTTGGGAATATTATTGCCTGGTAGTTCTTATTTTCCTTTGTCTGCAGGAAAAAAAATTTTTTTTCTTTGTGTCTGTTTTTCTCCCTTTGCTTTCTACTCCCCCACATGTCCCCAAGTCCTTCAAGCCAATGAGGCTGTGGTGACACCTTCTGGGCAGTGCTGGGAGTGAATTGCAGCCATAAGTTCCATGTTGGTGTTAACATACCAAAGATTTGGTGTGTACTACTAAATTTAGTTTGCTTCATCAAAAGAACTGAAAAAGCATTCTGCTTCTGCTCAGTTTCTAGAACCTGTTAAATATCGATGTCATTTATTACAACGATCAGGATTTGCAGTTAGCTAAATAAAATGGCAGTGAGTATGCCTGCTTAATAAATGTAAGGATATGGTACTTGGTTGAGCCTAAAAATAATGTTAACAGAGGAAAAGTTAATAATTACCTGTAATTAGAATATCAGCACTGTACACTATTGGTTTTTTCCATGCTCTGATGCAACATTATCATGGCAGCAGAATGTGCTATAAACAGTCTCGGTGGAAACAGGGTCATCCATCATAACCATCCACTGTTGGGCCAGCATAGGATGAAGTTTTCTCTAGAGATGTTCTTGTCCTCCCATATTGCTCGTTAGTTTTAAGAAACATGTAATAATTCTTAGTAGGTTCTATTGGATCCTTGCTATCTTCTGATCAGACTCCATTCCTTCCACCTCTACTTCAAAATTAGTTTAACCCTTGTATTAAAAGATTTTAAATTGTGCTTTTTCATACACTGATGAATACAATAACGGTTTACTGTTACCAATTTATTTATTCATTTTTTAGCTGGCCTTTGTTTGAACACTGAGCATGCTAAAAGCTAGTTTTAAAGGAAATCACTATGTAGTACTACCAAACCTTATGAAGGTTATTATGAAGCAGTTTTAGAGAACTCAGGAATCTTTCCCCTGTTTTCTTCAATAACTGAGTAGCAAATGCAGAAGTATCGGACAACAAAGCTGCGACTAGCTGTCAAAGCAGCCATGAAGCTCGCCACCTCTATAACATTACCTTGGGGCAGTGTCAAACGGGGAGGCACAAGACTCTAGACGTGAGGACAAGGGCGACTGCACGCTGGTCACACAGCGCTTCAAACAGCACCGTGTGCTCCTTGCATCATTCCTTGGTCAAATACTGTGTACTCCATAAATGAGATATGCACCTGTATTTACTATAGAAACCAATATCCCTAATACTACTACATAATAAAATCGAGGCATGTACACATGCCTGCTTTCTAATTTTGATTTGCAAACAGATGGTAAATAGCTGAGAAATCAGGGGAAATTCTTTTCTGAAGTTAAAATAAAATAAAGCTAATTCAGAATACTAAGTGTGTGAATAAGTAACAAAAATCATGTAGTAACTGTGGAGATGATGGTTTTATTTGAAGAGTGGGGGAGGGAAGAGAAAGCTAGAAGGAAGCAAAAACACAGTTTGGCCTAAAATTGAATTTCTCTGATAAGGCATTTCAGAAGCGGCTTGTCTTATTCACTCAGCAGCAAAATAATCATATGCGCTTTAATAATCTTTATTTTACAGGAGTATGTTGCCAGGGTAACGGGATGTAAGCAGGGGAACAGCACCTTGCAGATCACAAAGGCAAATCTGTGGAAAGAAATTTCACTGAGTTTCTCTTTTCCTTACCAGTGTAATAACGACTCTTATTTTTCCTGCAATATTTAATAATCTCACATAAACAGTCTTTTCCCTTTCCTTTCTCTATATCTGTTTAAACATGGACAATAACATAAATCTGGAACTGTCAAGCTCAGTGGGTTAAGCAAAAACACAGATGTTATATCTTTAGCATTTTTATGTAATTACTTTTTATTACTGTTTTACTCCATCTCCATCCCTCCCAATCTTACTGTTATTTCCTTCTCTTCTATAAACCAATCTGATGATAGTGTGCCAAGTAGGGTGGGCTTGAGGTGGGAGTTGGTATTAATATTTGGCTACATTAATCAACATTTTTTATTAGCTAAGCTTGGCTGCATGAAGATTTTAAAGAGGCAGAAATTGCAACTTAAAACATCTATCTTTTCGTAAGGGGGTAAATCGAATTATAGCAAATAGAGTGACAAGCATTCAGGCCAAAAGCTGCAAAAATAATGTTTTCATTACATTTATGCACAGGCAAACATGCATACACATACATACGTACATAAGAGAGGAGTGAAGAAGGAAAGGAAGCAATGTTAGATTCCTTCAGCTTTCCACTGGGCACTGGAACCTCAGTTTGTTCTAGGAAATTGGCTGGTTGAATTTATGGCTCAAACAAAATGAAAGTTGCCAATGCCTTTCAAAAGAAATAGAAAACTAGCCATAAGAATGTGACTGCTGATCATTTGATTGGATCAGATTTATGACAAAGCTATGGCTTATAAATGTTTGCCTGTCATTATTCTTGCCAAAAGCCATAGGCTGTGAAAGTGCATATAGAAACAAAGTAATATTAGGCTGTGGGGCTGGAAAAAAATTTTTAAAGAGCCTTCATGAAATTAGATATGAAAATCTGTATTCAAATCATGATTAAAGGTTTGACTTCTGCCAAGAGTTTTAAGTTAATGCTCTTAGCTTTAACATGCTCGCTGTGAACCCAAGTTATATAGCTCATCCAGTTCTTTATCTAAGTCTATAAGATAATCAGCAACCAAAAACAGGTGCTGAAAAGCCATTCCTGGATGGATATCACTATACATTATATTCTTTCTGGGTTTTGGTGAAATTTATTGAAGTGTAGTTTTTATTATTTTTATTCCTAGACATTACTCTTTCATCTTAGATAACCCTGCACAAATACTTAAAATTTTCAAGCTAATTAAACCAATCTTAAAACAGGCAATGGTAAAAGAAAAAGTAAAATATTAAAAGGCCAAAGACTCATTAAAATGGCAAATTGTAAAGGAAACATTCCATAGTGGTATGGATATTGTATCTCAGATGTTCAGAAAAATAGAAGGTTACATTTGAAATAGTAAGATTTCTGATGTTCCAGAAATCATTTTAAACCCAAATGCTACAGGAGCTTGATTATCTTCAAGCATCATTGAATGTTCTTGAGAAAAATTTTAAACTCAACAGAGTCCATTTAAAATTTTACTCTATATTAAAAGACTTGGTTTAAACTCAGCTCGTGATTATTCATTCTACATAGAGTCAATTTATTGGGAAGGGGGGGGGGTTTTAGAGCCAATATTTTCTTTGATAAAAAATATCTATTGACCTCTATAATGTCAATTATTTCTTAAGAGCTTATAAGTTCCCTTAGATAATGTAGCCAAAAGAGAGGACATTTTTCTATCCTTGGGCTTCTATTTATTTCTTAGATTCAATGTTCAGTGGAAATATGGTTAGCAACTTGGAGCACAGAATTGCATGTCTGTTTTCCTAGAATTTGAGCCATTGTTTGTTCTTGATACATAAAAATCACCAGTAACTCTACATTTTTAATTGTTTTGAAGATGAGCATATGGTTGGCAAATGAAAGCATGGTGGTAGGTAAACATTGTTAATTTAGTAATCTTACTTCAGCTATCATAATTTTCAAATCAGCTGCTAGTATTTGCTGTTTCTTATTTGGTGAAAAGGAATTATTTTTCCTTGCTGCCTAAATTTCATGTAGTTTGGAATTCTCTGTAACAAGATCTTAAAATGGGACTATCCCCGTTTGTTTTAGCTGAGTTTTAAGAAAAGATGTGAAAGTAAGATAAGGCACCACCCTCCAGTTTTTATGTGAAGAGGAGGGAGAAAGCCAATTATGTGATTCTTAAGCCACTTAACCATGTCATGGATATAAAAAAAATTGGGAGGTTGGAAATTAAGAAATGGAAGATTTTCAGAGAGAGCTGGTGTGTTGGGTGTCCCATCACACGTGCAAGGAGGAGGAGTAAAGATGCATCTCCTTTCATCTGAATCCAAGAGAGAAGCTCTGTGGCAATGACCTGGAAAGCCAAATAACTGACCCCTGCATATTCAGAACTGCTATCTGACTAGTGCCTGAAAAATCTAGATCCTGATATTGATTTGTCAGCTGCTTTAAAAGTGAAGTAATGAAGAGGTAGCTGTGTTAAGTAACCTACATTTTCAGTTTTTTTTGGAGCAAATGTTGCTGAAGTATATGTCATGGATCAGAGTTTGGCCATATGCACAAGAGAGATGATCCAAGGTTGTCTTAGATCCATAGAACATCTGGAGAGGAGCCCAGTGATTCCAATAAGTGAAGCGAATTGCCCATTTTGGCAGTAAAAGTAAGCAGAAAGAGAGCTTCACCCAAGTCAAAAGATCTGCAAGTGAGAGTCAGACATCCTCTTTACCACTGCAAGCATACAAGCAGGACTGAACTGGGAAGGGAAAGTAGCTCTAACATTGAAATTTAAAGTTTTTATTACCAGACTAGACTAGATGTATTAATTGTTACATATTTTTTAATACTTGTCAATGAACAGAAACACGAAATCTGCCCTAAATTTCATGCATGGGTGTGGGAAGTCCCATAGAATAAATTATCATTCTGAAAGGCAACAGTAACTTTTTTATTATTACACTTGTTCAATTTATGATTTTGTGTATGTGTGTGTGTGGCAAAAAAGAATAAAAGAGCTGAATTACTGGGACTTCCTTGGTGGTCCAGTGGCTAAAACTCCGCATTCCCAGTGCAGGGGGCCTGAGTTCGATCCCTGGTTAGGAAACTAGATCCCACATGCTGCAACTAAGAGTTCACATGCTGCAACTAAAGATTCCCCACAGGTCACAATTAAAAGATCCCGTATGCCTTGACAAAGATCCGGCACAGCCAAATAAATAAATGAATATTAGACAAGAAGAAGAAGAGCTGCGTGTTGGGAAATACCATTACGCGTTTCTTTTAATCTCTAGCTTATTATGTCTATCTTGGCAGCCAATATCTCTACCCATCCATACCTCAGTGAGAAGGTAGTAAAGCCAGGCAAAAAAAAGAATAGTAGACTGGAAGTTTTTGATAGATTGTTTTATCCATGTGATTTTATCTCTTTTCCAAAACCCCTCTTACAGGCTTCCTCAATTTAAAATTTTGCCACGTCTTTCTTTGTCTAAAACTTAGGAAGGGATATTAAAAATCAAGGGGCCTTGAATAACCAGCAAACTGTATTATATATTACTAAACACCAGAAAGTTAATGGTAGTATTTCTAGAAGGACACGATCAAATTCTTAATTCAGTATATGGATTAAGTAAAAACTAGATGTTGTAAGTGAATGCAGTGTTTTCTAAAGGCTGTAAATAATCTTTAATAAATTTTAAATACATAAGAAAAATCTCTAAAACATTATCCAGATACATATATGCTATTTTCATTACTGCTTCCAGTTTGGTTTCCTGGGGATCCCTTGGCCTCTGAGTTTTGCTGGGCTTGGTTAGGCTGTAGCTATACTTGTGCCTTTTATTTAATAGTCAGATGTTAGAAAAAGTAATATTAAAGTGGGAAATTCACAGAACTCTTCAGAGGGCCTTTGGTAGAAAAACTGGAAGCTGATGCTGATGATGTGCAGATGACAAAGGAGAGATGATGTGAATATCATAAATTAGGTCTCATCAGGCCCCCTAGGGGTGAACCTATAATGCTCTCTACAATAGCTACTTTCTCTCTTGACCTTAAGAGAAATTATGTATCTCAATTCAGACAAAGAAATCAACGTATTTTCTAGTCTGTCTCTCCCTCTTAATCAATTTTTACATATGTTTAATCTCAGTGCTCTTAAATTATTTAATAATTCTTATTAGTTGAATGAGATTTTGTTCATCATTTGCAAAGTGTTTATGTTACAAACTATGCTAATATCAATGTTTTTTTCCTCTGAAGTTCACTTGTTGTATACAAATATATTTGTATACAAATACATACAAATATGTGTACTTACTATAAAAATAATACAGATACTACTAAAAATTGTTATTGAAACATATAATTAGGGAAATTGACTCTTTATTAAACATGTCTAATTGTGCTTATAATTTTATCACAGTGAAGCACACTGAAATGATCTCTGACCAGTTCAAGTCTTGACTCAGCCAACTTAATAGTTCTGAGACTTTGGGGCAGTCAAAAGTGTTTTCTGTCTCTAACCTGTATTATGAGAATAGTACTTCTTACCCTGCTTAAATGACAAAGTTATTGAAAAGATCAAGATTAGGAAATATATAAAGGGTAATGTGTATCTAAATAATATATTAATAGCTATATTTTTACATATTTTATTCTTTTTCATTATATGATTTAGTCATATTCATGATTTTTTTCATTATTATGATATTAAATGCACAACAGTATCCAATTGTGCTTCCTCCTTTCCACTGCTAAGAATTGAGTGAAGATAAAGTATGTTTTCAGTCAACCAGAAGATTTATCATGTCCCACAATTAAAGGCAAGTCTTAAATTTGAGGGAAAACAGGAATTTCAGTAGTTTTCATTCACTCAGAAAAATGGAGTCAAAGCTGTTAGAATAGGGACATAGCAAGGAACAAGCTTATCATAAGAATGCTGAAAAAAACTATAAAGAGCTTTCCTGAACATTCTATTTAAACATCTAAGCCTGAATTTTGACTTTTGGATAACAAATCTCACTATCTTTGTATCTTTTTTTCCTCTTAGCATGTTTAGGGGCTATTGCTAAACATGAAACAACAATTTTTAGAAATAGTATAGTATCATTGACCCTGAGAATCCCTCCCTCATCCCTCACATCTATACTCTTTTAATCACAAGTGGTTGGACAAATTTGAATAATCTGATGTTAGAAAATTGATGGACAAGTTATTATCTTGGCTATAGTTTTAGGCCAGTATAATGTGTGATAACCAAAATGTGCTAACCCTTCCAAATAGGAACGCACCAGAAACATTAGCCAAAAACCAGGGATAGGTGACTTCTCGAGACAACCATAAGCACTTGTCCAGTTTCCAGTTTTAAGAATCATAAATGAAGAACTTCTGATGTGAAGTTAGAAAACAAGAACCTTCTAACATCTATGCTTTGTTCATAAACAAAATTTTTTAAATAAAAGCATTGCATACTCTTATTCCTTTAGGGCAAATCATATTTATAATATTTCTTCTCTCATCAAAGAATAGTATAGCCTTATAAGACATTTTCCCCTCACAAATTAGTTTAAGGCATGTATGTACAGGTCAATTAAGAAGACCTGGTAAGTAATTCTTTTTCAGGTTTTAAAAACTATTTTTTTGTTCATTTTAATTAAAACTTTATTGTGTCTTCTATATGAATGACATAGAAAACATTTTCCAAAGGGTAGGAAAGATATGTTCCATGAAATCCAGAAATTTGCAAGTTAGGAAATTATTTCTATGCTACATTTAGATAAGAGAAATTTCCTTTGTTTCCTGTCCTCAGTCTGAATTCATATTTCTCTAACTTTGATATATTTTGTATTATGGAAAAGGGAAAAGCAAATTTTTACTTTATTGTTAAAATGATTACTTTAACCATTATGATATGAACCATCTACTTATTTTATAGATGGTTAACTGAGATACTAGTAAGATTGTAATTGTATGTCTGGGTTGCAAGTCAAATCTTTTGATTCTCAGTAGACTGGCCACATACACTGGTATTATTAATTGTGGGCTTTTTGTGACTGTTGTGTTTGTAATGGTTGCTGATCTCTTGTTGTAGTTACAGGGTGGATCTTGGCATGACCTACTTCAATATAATTCTTATTAGTGACTCCATTGAAGTGTTAAATGATAAATCCTTTCAATTTTTTTCTTTAGGTAATCCTAACTTAACCATATTATGAAAATAGAAATAGCTCTCTAAGGAAGCAGGAGGGGTGTGTGTGTGTGTGTGTGTGTGTGTGTGTGTCCTTAGTCCTGAAGAGCAGATACTTTGGGCTTCCTTTTGTCTCTAGGAATGTTATTTAAAGCTATTCTTGACATTTTCCTTGTAGTGCAAGGATTTGTAAAAATGCTTTTCATTTCAGGGCATGAATATAACATGCAAATATCACAAGTCTTAAATGATCCAATTTCTTACTCTTAAAGCAGAGTGGCTACACATCTTTATCCCACCATAAAGTATCACGTTGAGGGTGATATACTCCACTTGTGATAAATCATGTCAGAAAGAAACTAGCTTGTCTTTAAACTAAGTGTCAGTTCAGTTCAGTCGCTCAGTCATGTCCGACTCTTTGCGACCCCATGAACTGCAGCATGCCAGGCCTCCCTATCCATCACCAACTGCCAGAGTCTACCCAAACCCATGTCCATTGAGTCAGTGTTGCCATCCAACCACCTCATCTTCTGTCATCCCCTTCTCGTCCTGCCCTCAATCTTTCCCAGCATCAGGGTCTTTTCAAATGAGTCACCTTTTTGCATCAAGTGGCCAAAGTATTGGAGTTTCAACTTCAACATCAGTCCTTCCAATGAACACCCAGGGATGATAAGTGTATATACACCTAAATTTTGAGACAGTGGGAATCATCTGCAAATATTCTCAGTGATGAGCTAACAAGTTCTTCATAGAAAGCAAAGATAACTTTATCTCTTGGCTAATTATGGACCTCCAAACCTAGATCAAGAAACACCTGGAGTAACAGGCAAATTTGGCTTTGGAGTACAGAATGAAGCAAGGCAAAGGCTAATAGAGTTCTGCCAAGAGAATGCACTGGTCGTCATAAACATCCTCTTCCAACAATACAAGAGAAGGCTCTACACATGGACATCACCAGATGGTCAACACCAAAATCAGATTAATTATATTCTTTGCAGCCAAAGATGGGGAAGCTCTATACAGTCAGCAAAAACAAGACCGAGAGCTGACTGTGGCTCAGGTCATGAACTCCTTATTGCCAAATTCAGACTTAAATTGAAGAAAGTGGGGAAAACCACTAGACCATTCCGGTATGACCTAAATCAAATCCCTTGTGACTATACAGTGGAAGTGAGAAATAGATTTAAGGGACTAGATCTGATAGACAGAGTGCCTGATGAACTATGGACGGAGGTTCGTGACAATGTACAGGAGACCGAAATCAAGACTATCCCCAAGAAAAAGAAATGCAAAAAAAGCAAAATGACTGTCTGAGGTGGCCTTACAAATAGCTGTGAAAAGAAGGGAGGTGAAAAGCAAAGGAGAAAAGGAAAGATATACCCATTTGAATGCAGAGTTCCAAAGAATAGCAAGGAGAGATAAGAAAACCTTCCTCAGTGATCAGTGCAAAGAAATAGAGGAAAACAGTAGAATGGGAAAGACTAGAGATCTCTTCAAGAAAATTAGAGATACCAAGGGAACATTTCATGAAAAGATAGGCTCAATAAAGGACAGAAATGGTATGGACCTAACAGAAGCAGAAGATATTAAGAAGAGGTGGCAAAAATACACAGAAGAACTGTACAAAAAAGATCTCCATGACCCAGATAATCACGATGATGTGATCACTCACCTAGAGCCAGACATCCTGGAATGTGAAGTCAAGTGGGCCTTAGGAAGCATCACTATGAACACAACTAATGGAGGTGATGGAATTCCAGTTGAGCTATTTCAAATCCTAAAAGGTGATGCTGTGAAAGTTCTGCACTCCATATGCCAGCAAATTTGGAAAACTCAGCAGTGGCCACAGGACTGGAAAAGGTCAGTTTTCATTCTAATCCCAAAGAAAGGCAATGCTAAAGAATGTTCAAATTACCACACAATTGCACTCATCTCACACGCTAGTAAAGTAATGCTCAAAATTCTCCAAGCCAGGCTTCAGCAATATGTGAACCGTGAGCTTCTAGATGTTCAAGCTGGTTTTAGAAAAGGTGGAGGAACCAGAGATCCAATTGCCAACATCAGCTGGATCATCAAAAAAGCAAGAGAGTTTCAGAAAAACATCTATTTCTGCTTTATTGTCTATGCCAAAGCCTTTGACTGTGTGGATCACAATAAATTGTGGAAAATTCTGAAGGAGATGGAAATACCAGACCACCTGATCTGCCTCTTGAGAAACCTGTATGCAGGTCAGGAAGCAACAGTTACAACTGGACATGGAACAATGGATTGGTTCCAAATAGGAAAAGGAGTACGTCAAGGGCTGTTACTTGTCACCCTGCTTAGTTAACTTTATGCAGAGCTACATCATGAGAAACGCCTGGACTGGAGGAATCCACAAGCTGGAGAATCAAGATTTGCTGAGAGAAATATCAATAACCTCAGGATAGGCAATGACACCAGCCTTATGGCAGGAAGTGAAGGAGAAACTAAAGAGCCTCTTGATAAGTGAAAGAGGAGAGTCTTGAAAAAGTTTGGCGAAAGCTCAACATTTAAAACAACTAAGACGAATGGTCCAGTCCCATCACTTCAATGGCATAGTGGGGAAACAGTGGAAACAGTGCTAGACTACTTTTTTTTGGCTTCCCAAAATCACTGCAGAAGGTGATTGCACGCCATGGAAATTGAAAGAACGCTTAACTCCAGAGGAGAGTTATGACCAACCTAGACAGCCATTAGTAAAAAGCAGAACATTTACTTTGTTCAACAAAGGTCCATCTAGTCAAGGCTATGGTTTCTTCCAGTAGTCATATATGGATGGTGAAAGTTGGATATTAAAGAAAGGCTGAGCACTGAAGAAAAAACATTGGAATGCTTTTTTTGAACTGTGGTGTTGGAGAAGACTCTTGAAGGTCCCTTGGACTGCAAGGAGATCCAACCAGTCCATCCTAAAGGAGATCAGTCCTGGGTGTTCATTGGAAGGACTGATGGTGAAGCTGAATCTCCAGTACTTTGGCCACCTCATGCGAAGTGTTGACTCATTGGAAAAGACCCTGATGCTGGAGGGATTGGGGGCAGGAGGAGAAGGGGACAACAGATGATGAGATGGCTGGATGGCATCACCAACTCAATGGATATGGGTTTGGGTAGACTCCGCAATTGGGTGAATGGGACAGGAGAGGCCTGTGTTGCTGCCGTTCATGGGGTTGCAAAGAGTCAGGATACGACTGAGCAACTGAATGAACTGAAATGAACCTAGGATCACTGTTAGCTGAGAAAGAGTATAAGAAAAGGAAATTTCACAGCAGAAAATAGAGAATTCAATAAATAATAACCAACTATTTGTTACGACTACCTTTCTCTCCCTTCTTTCTCCACCCATCCCCAATCTCCCTGTACATCTTTCCATTTCAGAAGAAGTAGAACATTTTCTATAGATTTTTTACTCTATTTACAGCTCACTCTCTCTATAAGTGAATAAAGTGACAACCTTAGTTGTTGCCGAAGGTAGTCTTATGTGCCAGAGATTCTTTAGCTGTCCTGCCTAGTGAGGTTCTACTTCTTTTCTTTCTCTCTTTTTAAAATCTCCTTTAGCTGGGGAAGAACTATTTTATAATCTACTTTAATTTTCACAAGGAGAGTGAAATACTTTTAAATAAAGTTGTCTTTATTTAAAGAAACCATCATATTTTCAACAGCTTAAATTAGATGGTTTACTTTCTTCCCTGGCATGGGAGCCTAGATTCTCCTGTCTTTTGAAATGGAAACTGTCCTAACCCCATAACCTCAACATCACTGTGAGTAAAACTCTTTCTAATTATATGACTGTGTTGTATGCACATTAGCATCACTAATCAGCTTACTGCAGTGGAATTGTATCTTTACTACTGATGTTCGTAGAATGTCCATTGATATAACTGTAGCTCTGTCCCAGTGCTTGGATGCTAGTGTATTTCAAACCACAAGTCAGAAATTCATAGTGCAAACCACAGTATATGGAAAAATTTTAAGCCATGTATAATTCTATGTCACTAACTGGAGTTTCCATACAGTTTTATTTATCCTAAATGTTCATAGTTCCTAATGTTATATTACTGTGAATCTTTAGCTTAAAAATTAAATGACAATTTGATCTCACTTGTTTTCACTGTATTTTTGTTTCTTTTCTGATTGATAGGCAATCATCTCTTCTGGGGAAAGATTTCTTAATCTGTGTGAAAGAATAGCTGATGATTTCTGAAAATCACTTTCAAAAAGCCTGTGTAACATCATCATGATTGGCAACAAATAAATATTTGTTAATGTCCATTGAATTCTTGACATTCTACTAAGTTTTGCAGAGATTTCACTGAAGATAAACAGTGGTATATAACATTCAGGGTTGAGCAAGGTGTAAAGGGGAAAAGATTTATGTGAATATAACTTTATACACATATAAGTTTAAAGAAAATCATTCCATAATTAAAATGTATGTTTTGGAAAATATGTGGTATATCCCTAATGCATACAAACATGGAATATGATGAAAGAGGGATATATGGAATAATTTCTACATTTACTTTTGGAAACTAAAAGCCTTATGTAAAATCTTTCTCAAGTTAATGAGATACCAAGAATAAAGCATAATATAATAGGACCAAATGACACAACTTTATGACACATTTGACACAGCCTTAATTAGTGGAAAGTATAGTCGAGTATAACTATTGAAAGGAGAGTTTAAGATGTTAAAAAACAATAAAAATAAGATATTTGCAAGTCCATTGGCAGTAAAATGGCATGGCAAGAGTTTCATATTAAAAAGATGACTGGCAATTTTATATGAGGCAAAAAGAAAGGAGAAAGAAGTCAAAGAGTGGATTACCATGACTACTGTAGTAGTCAAAGTGAGAAAATTATACTAAATGAAGTCCATAAAACAAATTAACAATTTTTAATGAGGGATTTGAGAAATAAAAGTTCAATTAAAAGAATTAATGAAAAAAAGGAATACTGATAAAAATAATCATTTATTCATTTAATCTCTCACTGACACATTTATTTGCACTGCTCTCTGCCAGCCACTGTGCTCAGGAGTATGTAAAAAATAAAAAGATTTATAAGAGAATTCCTGGACTGGCAATCTAGTATTAAGTTGAAAATTCTCCCACTAGCCAACATGCAGAAGTGGTAGCCAAACTGCAACAAATAGCATTTTGAGTCTATAGCTGTGCTTGTCAGAGAGAAGAATCCTCAAGACCTAAAAATGGAGTTTAAGTTTGAGTAGTAACATGGGCTACCATGGGAATGGTTTAGGAGTAGGGAAATGTCCTGACCCACAGATATAGGTCTAATAGCCAGTCAAGTGTGGCAACCTAGGGCTTGTTTTTTTTTTCAACCCTACAACTTTTATCAGAGGATAGAATTTTTTTTTCTAATCTGCTCTCCTGTGTAGACAGCCACAAGATTTTTTTT
The DNA here is from genome assembly GCF_019320065.1 of Cervus canadensis. NCBI lineage: Eukaryota > Metazoa > Chordata > Mammalia > Artiodactyla > Cervidae > Cervus > Cervus canadensis. Next base: position 33,934,673 of record NC_057403.1, on the reverse strand, counting down.
CTCAACATGGACTGTGTATCTAAATGAATTAAAAAGCTTCCCTGAGAATTTCTAACCAACAGTCATACCATTTTTTAGATTTGAGGTCTAAATTTACACTCCTTACAATCCATATGTTGAGAAATCAACATAAAAATAGTAATCGAACATAAATACTGCCTAGGTGCCTTACAAGAAACTTAGATAAAAGGTATTCTAGAAAGAAATACCTTCAACCCAGGCTACACTGTATTTCCTCAGAGAATGCACTGCTCAACACTTTCCAAAAGTTACAAATGTGCAAAGATATATCCAATATGAGTAAGAGTCGGTAGACCTAATTATACACTAGGGTTAATCTCTATTAACTTCAGGTAATTCAATGGGGAATATAAATAAAAAAGAACAAAACATTTTCAACAAAATGCCAAAATATTAAAGTATAATATTTAAAGATGAAAAAAAAATTGGCCAGTGAAGGAAGAATTGACAACTGGAAGAGAGATCTGAGAAAATTACCCTAAAAGGAGTACAAAATTATAGAGATAAAAACAATGAAATGGAGATTCATTGACATGGCAAATAAAATCAGAAGGTCCAACATAATAGGAGTTCCAGGTAGAGACCATGGAAGAACAAAAGAAAGAATATTTGATCATGAAGTTATTGAGAGTTTTCCCAACAGTTTTGCAAACAGCTAAGTTTCTGTAATAAAGATTTTAAATTTTTATTTATATATTTTTTATGGCTGTGTTGGGTCTGCATTGTTGCACGGGCTTTTCTCTAGTTGAGGCAAGTGGGGGCTACTCGTGGTGGATGGACTTCTCATTGTGACAGCTTCTGTTGTTGCTGAGCACAGGCTGTAGGGTATGCGGGTTTCAGTAGCTGCAACATGTGGGCTCACTAGTTGTGATTCCCAGGCTCTGGAGCACAGGCTCAATAGTTGCAGCACATGGGCTTAGTTGCACCTCAGCATATGGAATCTTCCCAGATCAGGGATCAAACCCATGTTTTCTGCACTGGCAGGCAGATTCTTTACCACTGAACCAGGGAAGCCCTATAAAAATTTTTTTAACTTTAAATATCTGGAATAGTTTCTCTTTTCCTGACTGACCCATCACTGATACGTAATCTTATCTAGGCTATTATTTAAGAATGAGAGCATAATAAATAAATTTTCAAAACAGATAGGTGAAAGTGTTTATATACTTATAGACTATGAAAAAAATAGTAACTCCATATAACAGTAGAATGATCCTTGAAGAAAGAATGGCATTATTCTGAGTAAAAAAAAAAAAATCTCAAAAGATCATATAAAGTGTGATTCCATTTATGCATCTTGAAAATGATAAAACCGTAGTCAAGGAAAGCATATTCATGATTGCCAGAAGTTAAGGGTGGGCAGAGAGGACTGGGGTGACTATAAGAGAATAGCATGAAAGAGAACTTTGTGATGATGGAACATTCTGTATCTTGATTGCAGTCATGGTTACATGAATCTACATATGTAATAAAATGACACAGAAGTATACACAGATAAACCAATGTAAATCTCCTGTGTTTGCAGTTTGCTAGAGTTATTTATGATGTAACATCGGTGGATACTGAATAAAGGGTACATGGGACCTCCCTATATTATCACTACAACTTCTTTTTAATCTATCATTATTTCAAAATAAAAAGTTCTCTAAAAAGGAAAAATAAAAGTAGGACTGGAACACTGAATAATAAAAATACTGAATAATTAATAATTTAAGCCTCTTATATTCCTTGTATTATTTGAGAGGAACATCTATTGACCAATTTTAGTTTTTGTCAGTTTTCTATAGTAAAAGTTTAGGTATATCCATTAAAAATATCCCCATTTTACAAAAATTCATCTCCATTTTGCTTAGGAGAGACATACTTGACACATTAGGACACAGAGATTAGAAGTAAAAAGTAAAAGGAACGCATGAGGTAAACACTAATAAAAAGAAAGTTAATATACTGATAGCAGATCCAATGTTCTTTAAGGAAAAGGCTTTACTAGAAACAGCCTACTACAAATTATAAGATCAAAAACTCCAAAGGAAATATATAAGGAAAACTTGTATGCACCAGTTAACTATATACAGCAAAAACTGACAGAATTGTAAGAATAAATAACAACTCTGTACTTATAGTGGGAGATTTAATACCCTTCTCTAGATAATTGCTCAAGCAGACAAAATTATTAGTAAGGCTAAAAAAGACTTGAACAATTAACAATGCGATCATGTTAACAATTCACTAAAAGTTAATAATTATTCAATGTGCTAATGAATAGACTAGCACAGTGATTCCCATACTTAATGAATATATTTTTCAAATAAGTATGTGATGTTTGTAAGAATTTACGACATATGAGGACACAAAGCAAGCCATAACAGAAGTTTAGTAAAATCAGTATTACACAAATTGTATTCTCAATCCAACAAAATTAGAAATCAAACCCAGCAAAATAATCTCAAACCTCTCTTAGCCTTGGAAATTTAAAAACAGTTCTAAATTAATGAGTCCAAAATAAAAATTGCAATAGAAAATTGAAATTATTTAGAATGGCATGATAATTTAAGATATTATTGTATTGTAAATATTTTACAATTGTATTGAAATATTATAATATTTCAGAGCTTGTGAGGTGAAGCTAAGGAGGTACTTAAAGCAAAACTTGTAACTGAATATTCAGCTTGAGAAAGAGTAAACAAAGTAAAAGGAAGGAAATAAAGAATAGAAATTGAGGAATTAAGAGAAAGATAAAATTAAAAGATTTTTCTTTGAAAAGAATAATAGAGAAACATGAAGCAAAACTGATCAAAAAAAGCAGAAAGCCATAAATAATTAGGAATGAAAAGGGTATGTGCAGACAAGCGTGCTCAGTTGTGTCTGACTCTGCTATCCCATGGACTGTAGCCTGCCGTGCTCCTCTGTCCATACGATTCTTCAGGCAAGAATACTGGAATAGGCTGCCATTTCCTCCTCCAGGGGATCTTCCAGGCCCAAGGATCAAACCCACATCTCCTGCAGGTCCTACATTGGCAGGCAGATTCTTTACTACAGCCACATTTAAAAACATAAGGGAATACATTTAAGAATCAAGGATTACCTAGCTCTTTTCCTTGGAGTTACAAATAATCACCACAGCTGACTTTTGGAATGTGAGCTCTGTTTATACCAGGCATCACTGCTTATATTAAAAATGACATTTGATGAGTAAATCACTTTGGCCTGGGAGAGCTGTAAACACACTGTTAATACCTGGTAGGAAATCACAGCTTTAAACTTCTCTGAGTGTAATGACTTTAAGCTATGCCTGTAAGATTATTAAGGGAAATATTAGTTACTCCTTTGTCCACCCAGTGTGATTTTGTTCCTTCAGATCTGAGATTAGCTCTTTTTTGGCTTGGTAGCCTGTTACGATGACTACTCCTACTCAAGAAAAATGCCTGCTATTGCCCTGCCAGTGTGCTGTGTATCCTGGCCTGTATTCTGCTAAAAGAATTTATGCCAAGAATGACCTGTAATAGTTATGTGCATCTAACTGTAGGCTCAGTCCAGTTCAGTTCAGTTGCTCAGTCATGTCCGACTCTTTGCAACTCCATGGACTGTAGCATGCCAGGCTTCCTTGTCCATCACCAACTCCTGGAGCTTGCTCAAACTCATATCCATTGAGTCGGTGATGCCATCTGACCGTCTCATCCTCTGTCGTCCTCTTCTCCTGCCTTCAATCTTTCCCAGCATCAGGGTCTTTTCCAATGAGTCAGTTCTTCATATTAGGTGGGAAATGTATTGGAGCTTCAGCTTCAGCATCAGTCCTTCCAATGAATATTCAGGACTGACGTCCTTTAGGATGAATTGGTTGGATCTCCTTGCAGTCCAAGGGACTCCAAGAGTCTTCTCCAACACCACAGTTCAAAAACATCAACTCTTCAATGTTCAGCTTTCTTTATGGTCCAACTCTCACGTCCATACATGGCTACTGAAAAAAACCATAGCTTTGACTAGATGGACATTTGCTGGCAAAGTAATGTCTCTGTTTTTTAATATGCTGTCTAGGTTTGTCATAGCTTTTCTTCTAGGGAGCAAACATTTTTTTAATTTCATGACTGCAGTCACCATCTGCAGTGATTTTGGAGCCCAAGAAAATAAAGCCTATCACTGTTTCCATTGTTTCCCCATCTATTTGCCATGAAGTAATGGGACTGGATGCCATGATCTTCATTTTTTGAATTTTCATACTGAGAACCCCAACAACAGTATGAAAATAGTAGGTTAAGCTCAGAAGACTTATCCTAGTTGACATAAGCTACTTTATGCCAATAAACTTGAAAGTGTAGCTGAAAAGGACATTTTTCCATTTTACTAAAATAAAACTTTAAAGAACTGACCCAAAAGCCATTAGAAAATACAAATAGAACTGTAATTCTAAGAAGTTAATATATCTGTAACTTTTTAAGAAGTTAAATTTTTTGTTCACTAGAAGATATGATAAATAGTGAAAATACAATCCAGAGAGACTAGGAATTGATTTTGATAACATGTATTAATGGACCTCTTAGGTGGTGCTAGTGGTAAAGAACTCGCCTACCAATTCAGGAGATTTAAGAGATGCAGGTTCGATCCCTGAGTCAGGAAGGGCATGGCAACCCACTCCACTATTCTTACCTGGAGAATCCCATGGACAGAGGAGCTTGGTGGGCTGCAGTCTGTGGGGTCACAAAGAGTTGGACATGACTGAGGCAACTTGGCATGCACAGAAAAGGGCAAAAATGATCATACCCTATGCTAGAGCAGATCCCACTTCTAGGTATTACCATAAGGAAACTCTCTTATACACACAGATACGTACAAGAATGTTTGTTACATCATTGTAAGAGTGAATAGTTACAAGTAAACTATCCATCAAAGAATAAATAAATATCCTGTGATCAGTTAATGTAAAAGCATATTATAACCCAGTTTAATAAATCAACTGGAGCCATTTGCTGTGACGTGAGCAAATATAGTAAGCAATGTAGAGTATAGTAAACCAAAATATAATGTGTGCATTTTGACATCATTAATATAAAGTTTTAAAATGCAGAGATAGTGGCATATGTAATAAAAGTAGGAAAAAATGCATGGGAATTTAGGATAATGCTTACCTCTAGTAGGGAAAGGGGTTGGGATGGAGAGGACTGCACGGGCACTTCAATTTTGTCTTTCAGGTTTCATACCTTCAACTGGGTGCTGGTTAAATTTCTCTTGACTTTCTTAGAAGCATTAAGTATTGTATTAAAGAAATATATAATGTGCAATACCAATTTTTAATGTGCCTTATTATAAGAATGACTATAAGATGATAACAAACTATTATATTAAAAGACATTACGTAATCACCATAAGAACAGTAAAAAGAACAGGTGTACAGTTTTAGGTAAATGAACGATGCTTCTCTGTTAGGGTGATAAAAGAAAATTTCATGGAGGCATTTGATCTAGGTAAAATTCTGATAGACTTGTTTTTAGGGCTCTATTTTGTCTTTTTCCCTTTATTGTGTATTTAGTGAAATCCCTATGGTATATCTGCAAAAAGATAGTTTGCAAAGCATGGGGTGTGTTTTAAGATAAGGCAATTAGATTGATTTGAGAGGGTTAATGGTTTCGTGAAGCAAATAGTGAACAGTAGGTTATAACAGATCAGTTAGGGATAAGATTGTGATAGATTTGGAGTATCCGGTTTTGAAATTTAGACCTTATTCTTTGGGACATTATTTTTCAGTTTTTTGTTTTTAACTATGATTCATAGGATACATTTACATTGTGACTCAAAACACATGACTGGGGGAAAAAAGTTTCACGAAAGATCATGCACCCTTTGAAAACATTGTTAGCAAGTGGAAAGCAACTGAATGACTTCAAATAGCAATGTGAGATGGAAAAAATAAACCAAACATATGTCTGACTTTATAGTCTGCAGTCTATTTTAAAGTGAAAAGATTCTGGGTATAGGGAGATCAGCTAAGAAGCAGTTGCATTAGGCTAGACCTAATGGCCTTGTTAATTGAAAGGCAATTGAAAGAATTGTGAAGGAAAAAGTAGCAGAACTTGTGACTTTGAGAGTGCTGAAAGAACTTTTACTACCAAGTGTCAGAACCTTTAACAAAAATGGAAGAAGGTGGCATCTGGTCTTTATCCTGAGGTGTACAAATTCTCATGACACTGTGAATGTACAGACTGTGACCCACATTTGAGGTTGGTGGTCTGACTTTATGTTAATGAAAGTCGTGCAGTTGTGTCCGACTCTTTGCCACCCCATGGACTGTAGCCACAGGCTCCTCCTTCCATGGAATTCTCCTGGCAAGAATACTGGAGTGGGTTGCCATTTCCTTCTCCAGGCAAATGATTCAATAAAAATACTGAACACATAGGGCATTTACTAAGGTACTTAAGAGTCCTAATATGAAGTTAATATTGGAAATATTGCAGGAAGGGGGACCCCTTACAGCACCTAAAAGGGAGCTCTTGTTCTCACACTCACTGGGAAATGAATTGTCCAAGGAGACACATGTACTGACAAAGCAAGAGACTTTATTGAGAAGGAGTGCTCAGGTGGAGAGCAGGAGAGTAAGGGAACCCAGGAGAACTACTCTGCCTTGTGGCTAGCAGTCTCGAGTTTTATGGTGATGGAATTAGTTTCCAGGTTGTGTTTGACCCGTCATTCTGACTCTGGGTCCTTCCTGGTGGCTCACACATTGCTCAGCCAAGATGGATCCAGCAAGAAGGATTTGGGGAGATAGTAGGACACAGGGCATCTCATTTTGATCTTTCCTGAACTCTTCCGATTGGTGGCAGTTTATTAGTTTCATGTTCCTTACCAGGACCTCCTGTCATAATATAACTCAGGCAAATGGTTTTACTATGGTACCTGACCAGGGTGGGCTGTTTCAGTCAGTGTGTTTCCCCTAATGGAAACGAGTAATTTGGGAATTAGTGGTGAGGCCGGTGGTAGATTCACTCCCCAGGGAAAGCAATTGGAGATTCATCCCCTATGGTCTGAAACTCCAAGTTGAGCAGGACAGTTAGCGTAGGAGGCCAGGCCCTGCCCAGACCATATATTTCTCATTCTCAAAATCAGGAGACCTCCCTAACCACACAGGTGCAGAAAGGCTCTTTGGAGTTCAAAGAGAAGGGATGTCAAGGGATGCTCTACCCATAGGCCTTTTTGGTAGACTCGCTCTTGGCTAAGAGATAGTGTATGAACATATAGTAGGATCCTGAGATATACCAAGCATGGACTGTGAACCAGGCAAATCAAAATGATTAGCCAAAGGGTCCTGGAAGAAATGCCCCAGAAAAGTAAATCAAACTGCCGTGAGGGTGCAACTCAGTGACTCTCTCTCTCTCTCAGTCTGCCATGTGTCTATCCACATGTACTGTACTCCCTTTTCCTCTTAATAAATACTTTACTTGCTTCACTACTCCTCATCTTTGTGGAAATTCTTTTCTGCAAAGCCAAAGGGCTTTTCAGTGACCACTGGTCATGTTCTAAGATTTGGTGCTCTCAGTGCCTTGACCCGGCCTTAATCTCTGGGTAGGAACCCAAGCCCCACTTCAAGACGTTGCAGGCCAAGGCCACCCATGATCAGTGGCATCATGGAATAGTGAAAACTAGCAAGGTTAAATAGACTGCAGATAGACATTTTGTCATTACTTAAGTAACGGCAGCTAAAGCAGTAAGTGTAAACTAGATGGGAACTGCATATGGTATTTAAAGTAGTCTGTACTTTAGAGTGAAATACAGAATTAAAAGATGGTGAAGCACTCTTCTAATATGATATGAAATAGAAGATAAAAACAGAATTTCTGGGAGAAAAGAGAGAATGACCCAAGTGCAGTTACAGGTTGAGTCTGAAGCAGTTTGTAAAGGGGAAATTTTATAACAGCCATCATGCTGATGATTTTCTTTCTTAGTACTGCAGAAAAGCAATATCACTTTTTTCTTTTTAGTCTTCTGTTTCTTCAATAGTGAAAGGCTTCTCTTGTGGTTCAGATGGTAAAGAATCTGCCTGCAATGCAGGAGACCTGGGTTCAATCCCTGGGTCAGGAAGATCCCCTGGAGAAGGGAATAGCTACCCACTCCAGTATTCTTACCAATTCTTTGTGACCCCCCATGGACTGTAGCCTGCCAGGCTCCTCTTGGACTTCTTCAGTCAAGAATACTGGAGTAGGTAGCCCTTCCTTTCTCCAGGGGTCTTCCCAATTCAGGGATTGAACTCAGGTCTCCTGCATTGCAGACAGATTTTTTACCATCTTGAACCACCAGGGAAGCCTTTCACTACTGCAGAAAGAGAAGAATAAAAAGGAAAAAATGATATTACCTTTAAATACCAAAGCTGTCTCACTTATAAGAAATATAATTAAACACTTCTTTGTAGAAAAGAAAACTACAATTTTAAATAGACTGAATTTTATTGGGAGCTACCTTGGCATTTTGCAGCGATGCTTCTAGCTTGGGTTTTGTCTGTTTATTTGTGTACTTTTTTCTACCCTCTGCTGTGCCCCCACTAAGCAGATCATTTTTTAAATTAAATTTCAACTATGAGACAATTGTAGATTTACATGCAATTGCAAGAAATGATAAAAAGAGAGCCTATATACCTTTATTCAGTTCCCCTCAATGATCATATATTGCAAAACTACAATACTATATCACAACCATGATGTTGACCTTGATACAGTCAAGATACAAAACATTTGCATTACCACAAGGATTTCTCAGGTTGCCTTTTATAGCTACATCTACTTTCCTGTCTCTAGCCCTCCTTAACCCCTGGCAACTACTAATCTGTTCTCTATTTCTATAATTTTGTCCTATTAAGAATGTTGTATAAATGGAATACACAATATGTCATCTTTTAGGATTGGCTTTTTCTTTATTCAGCATTATTCTTTAGAGATTCATCCAAGTTTTTTTTGCATGTGTCAGTACTTTCCACTTTATTGCTGAGTGGTATTCAGTGATGTGGATGTTTCATAGTTTAGCTATTTGCCCTTTAAAGCACATCAACACTGCTTTGTTTTGAGCTGTTTCTGAATAAACCTGCTTGTATTAGTTTCCTGTAGCTACCATAACAAACCACCAGAAACAGTCTTAAAACAATAAAAATTTATTCTCTCACATTCCTCTGAGGCCCAGGGTCCAGAATCTGGCAGGACCCTACTCTCTTTGAGAGCCCTGGGGGAGAATCCATTCTTTGCCTCTTTACAGTTTGTCTGGCTTCCTTGAAGCTACCCACTCCAGTTCCTGCCTCTGTCTTCATATCTCCTTCCTCTCTCCTCTCTGTCAAATATCCCCTTTGTGTCTCTTATAAGGACCTTGTGTTTGGATTTAGGGCTCATGGATAATCCAGAACGATCTCTTCATGTCAAGATCCTTCATTATATCTGCAAAAACCCTATTCCAAACCAGGTAACATTCAATAGTTCCAGGAATTAAGGCTTGAGTGTATCTTTTGGGAAGCCATCATTCAACCCAACACTCTTCTCTAAACACTCATGTACCTGATTTTGTTTGAAAGTAAGTCTTCATTTCACTGTTATAAATGCCCTGGAATGCAATTTCTGGGTTGTATGGTAACTGCATGTTTGATTTTTTTTTTTTTTCTCCTTTCAGAAAATGCCAGACTATTTTCCAGAATTGCTCTACCATTTACATTTCCACTAGCAGTGTATGAGCAATTCATTTTCTCTGCATTCTGAGCAGTAACTGATGATGTTGTTATTTTTTATTTTAGATATTCTGAGAGGTTTATAGTGATGCCTTATTGTGGTTTTAATTTGCATTTCTTTAATGGCTGATGGTGCTCAACATCTTTTCATGTGCTTGGCTGTTGTCTATAGATCTTCTTTGGGGAAGTGTCTCATCTGTTGCCTGTGTTCTAATTGGATTGTGTGCTTTTTTTTCACTATTGAGTTTTTAAGACTTTGTTTGTTTGTTTTGTTTTTGCATAGTCTACATATTAATCCTTTGTCAGATAGTCCTTTCCAATGCATATGCTATTTATTTCCTTTTCTTGCCTTATTGCATTGGCTAGAACTTCCAATCATGTTAAATAAGAGCAGTGAGAACAGATATCCTTCTCTTGTCCCCAATCTTAGAAGGAAAACATCCAGTCTATGACCCTTAAGTATAATATCAGGTGTAGCTTATACATATATATAAACAGTGTTTATCAAGTTGAGGACATTCCCCTCCATTTTTGTCATTCTGAATTTTCTTAAAGATGGGCATTAAATTTTGTCAAATGCTAAATTTTTTTCATCAATTGATATGATTCTGTGATTTAACCTCTGAATTTTGAATATTTAACCAGTCTTCTGTCCCTGTAATAAACACCACTTGCTCATGGTTTACAATCCTTTTTCTATATTGCTCAATTATATTTGATAATTTTTGTTAAGCATTTTTGCATCTATGTTAATAAGGGATATTGGTCTGTAGTTCCCTCCTTCTCTCTGTTCCTTTTTCTCCTTTCTTTCCTTCCTTCCTTCCTCCTTTTTTTTTTCTCTTTTCGGTATTGTCTTTGTCTGATTTTGGTGACAAGGTAATAATGCTAGCTTCACAAAATGAGATGGAAAATGTTCCTTCTATTTTGTGTAATAGATTTTGTAGAATCGGTGTTAATTCCTCCTTAAACATTTAGTAGCATTCTCCAGGGAAACCATCTGGGCCTAAGAATTTCTTCTTTTGTAGTTTTTTAAATTATAAATTCAATTTATTTAATACTTATAGGGATATTCAGATGATCTATTTCATACTGAGTAATTTGTGGAGATTTAAATTGTTTTGTAATTAGTCCATTTAATCTAAATTGTCAAGTTTAGATGTATAGAGTTATCTCTAGCTTTTTCTTATTATCCCTTTGATGTTTGAAAGGTCTGAAGTCATATTCTCTGTTTTATTCCTGATATTGGTAATTACTCTGTTTGTCCATTTTATTGGCATTTTCAAAAAAAACCAATTTGTTTCATTGATTTTCTCTATTGTTTATCTCTTTTCAATTTCACTGATTTCCTATCTATTATTTTCTTTCTGCTGCTTGTTTTAGGTTTATTATTATCTTCTCTTTCTAGATTTTTGAGATTGAGCTTAGGTTATTGATTTGAGAATTTTCTTATTTTGTAGTGTATATAGTTAGTAGTATAAATTTATTGCATTCTATTTTCTATACCAAAAAACTATATTTATATAATTTTAAAATTCCACTTACAACAAGAATAAAAGCATAACATATATATTATAAACCTATAGAAGGAGGTACAAAATCTTTATCAATCAATGATAAGCCTTATTAAAACTAAAAATCTAAATAAATGGTCAGAGAAACTATTTTCATTAATAGACTGAATATCATAACCATAATCACTTCCCCCAAACTAGCCCTAATCATTGGATTGCAACAGATTTAAATACTGTGCATTTGAATTCAGTATTTCATACTCATTAGATTGACAAACTATAAGATTTAGAATATTTACAAGCACACATATAGAGAAATAACCTCAGCAACTACAGGGAGTAGCAATAAATAGGTGCAGTCACTTTGAGGAACAGTTTGGCAATATCTAGAAAGGTTGAAGATGCTTATATGTACCTTTGCAAAACTCTCATATGTGTCCACAAGGAAAGCTAAAATTAATGTTCATTGCTATATTGCCAATAATAATGAAAAATTGGGGATACCTGATTGTTCATCGCTAAGAGAATGGGTGAATGAATCTGGAAATATTCATTCAATGGCACACATATAGCACTAAAAGTATATGAATGAAAGCTCCATGTATCAATAGGAATAAAACTCCAAAATGCAATGTTGAGCATAAAAATATTGCAGACTCTGCACAGTATATCATCAGTATAACTTCTAAAACATGCAAAGCACAGTGGACATCAGATTCAGGGTGCAGTTTACATCTGGGAAGCAAGAAGAGAGGAAATAAGGTTATGAAGGTCTCCCTATAAAGCTTAAACTGTAACTGTAATGTTCTATTTCTTTTTTTTTAATTAATTTATTTTAATTGGAACCTAATTACTTTACAATATTGTGGTGGTGTTCACCATACATTGACATGAATCAGCCACAAAAATGTTCTATTTCTTAAAAAAAAATTAAGTGGGATTTCCCTGGTGGTCCTTGCAATGCAGAGGACATGGGTTTGATCCCTGGTCAAAGAGCAAAGCAGCCAGGCCCAAGAGCCCTCAATAAAAGATCCTACATGATGCAAAAGACCTGACACAGTCAAATAAATAAATAGGTTTTTTTTTAATTAAGCAAATATGAAAACATGTTAAATGTCACAAAACTAGATAGTGGCTATACAGGTATTTAATGCTGTTATTCTTTTAACTTCTTTGTATGCTTGAAATATTTAATAAATTTTTAGGAGAAAATGAAAACAAATGCTAGTTTGCTAATGGACCCAGGAACACATACAGCTTATTTTCAGAATAGAAATCCTGAAAGAAGGACAAGGAATAAAATTATCAAAGGCCATTGTGAAAGAGAGTAATATAGTCAGTGTATGTAAAGTTAACAAGTTTGTACCTGTGTAACTGACTAATAAATGTTCCATTTAAACCTCTAATTCTGAGGTGCTGGCTGGGCACCTGTGGGGCCACAGGCAGAGCCTCACATAACAGCTGTTCTCTTTTGCTGTTCATCTTTCTTTATCAATGTCCAATCTCTCTTTCTCCTCCCTCTTTCCTAGATGTGATGCTATGATCTAATGTGTGAACAAAACATGATTCTAATGTTTTGTCCTTTCATCTGTTGATGAGAAGCAGGAAACATTTCTTTATTTCAATTGATGCCTTTTCAAAGTCAAAGGGCACACACACGAGAGACTTAAACCAAGTCTCTATGCCTATACATCTCCTCAAAGAGGCCTTTTTTCCCCCAAAAAAAGGTGGGAGGTAACATTTTCAGAATCTTCCAATAGAAGCCAATTCCTCTTTTCCTTTTAATCTCTAGCCTTCCTCACACAGAAAGCTCTCTTTGTTGAAGTTCACTACCAGGACAGGTATGTGTGTCAAGTGTTCATGATCTATTGAAAGAGCTACTAATTTGATAATATATAAGCCTTGAACATATACACACAAAGAATCCTTTGTTAATTTCTATAGGAGAGGATCAGATCCATTTAGTGTAATGTACTACATAGAATGTGATTCTGTGAGGATTCTACCTGATTCATCTTAAAATTGAAAGACATTGTTAATATATGACATGGTTTCCCAAGCCAGCACAAAGAGGAAATAGGACAAATTTTCAGTCAACAATCATATTTAGTAAAGGCCTGTAGATTCTGTTATCACCAATAGATCTATTTTATTTATGCTAGATGGTGATAATTGTAATAGAGAAAAATAAATCAAAGTAAAGGAGACAGAGAATACCAAGTGCTGGGAGAGATTGCTCTTTTATAATTGGTGATCAAGAATGATACCAGAAATAGTGAGAGAAAGAGAGAGACATGACTTTGAGGAAAGAATATTTCAGCTAGAGGGAGCAGCTCGAGGGCTCAGAAAGTGAGAGTGTACACAACACCTTCCAGAAACAATAAGAAGGCCAATGGATGCTGGAGTAGAGTGAAGGAGATGAAGGCTAGTAAGAAATGAGGTCAGAGGAGTACAGGTGGGGAGTGGCTAGATCAAGTAGGGTCTAGTAAGTCAAGGTAGGGACTTTGACTTCAAATGAGACAGGAGGCCACTGAAGGATTTTGATCAAAGAAGAGACCTTTGGTGTTAGAGAAAGGAAGATGCCTATAAGTGAGTCTTCCTTCATACATTTATAAATGTAACAGAAACAACAATAGTTATTATTTTGAGCTAAAAATTTTAACACTATTGTATTTTTCAAATATTCATGTATTTAATCCTTACCACAGCACTGTGAAATAGGTCATAATTGTCTCCCATTTTCCTAATGAGGAAAGTAAAACACAAAGAGGTTCATTCACTAAGTCATCCAAGGCCACACAGCCACTAAATGTCATAGCTTGGATTCCAACCCAGGCAGTCTAACTTTGTTGTTTCCACTCTTGTTAACAGAAATGCCATACTGTTTACACTTCAGAGGACTGTGTGGGTGTATATATCCTAAAAATGTAAAAATCCATCAAATCAAATGAATGAAGTAATGGAAAGAATAGAATTATAATAGAAATACATTCTATAAGTAGTTTTAGGTAGAAGATGACACTTGTGGTAGATCCTTGTCTTGAGGGGGGAGATAACTTGAAAAGATACATGTATGTGAAATTTGTATTGAACTCGACCCAGGGACCGAACCCAGGTCTCCCGCACTGCGGACAGACGCTTTACGGTCTGAGCCACCAGGGAAGCCCATTGAAGGAAGAACATTTCTGTAAATATTTAATTAAAAGGCTAACTTAAAGGATAGGAAAGGATTAAAATCTAAGTGGCAATATTTCATCCAGGTGAGAATTGATTGCTGCTGGATAAAATGAAACTTGAATAAGATCAACAAAAAACTAAAGAAATAAAATGGTTTTTGTCATCCTATAGAAAACTGAGCTCTGACATGCCACAATATGTCCTGAAAGCACCTACCTCTGTTATTCTTTACCTATTTGCTGTATTAAACTAGGTTTCAAGATCAATTCCATTTGAAAGGAAAATGTTTCTAGTGGTGGTTTAAGACACTTTTTTTCCTGTTCGGTATTTAAACTGAGTCATCCAATTTGAGACTATTGTGTCACATTTTCCACCTTTCATTCTCCTCAAGAGGCAAGAGTCAGGAGAAACACAAGTGATGAGCATTAGTGGCAGAGTGTGTGGTTACAAGAATCAATAAACCACAGGATACTTCAGATACTGAAACAGTTTAGAAAAAAAGAAAAGGTGAGGCCACTATGTGGAGTCCACAAAAAAGAGTGATTGTCTAAAGCTGGCACTCAGAGTGTGAGAACCCAGCCCATAATTAAAGCTTCCTTATCCCATTATAACTCCTTCTTTTATTAATACGCAGACATCCTGAGAGAACCCATAACCTTGACTGCCTTTGAATGTTTTACAGAATTAATGTTTTACAAAATAACAGTGCAGTTTAGTAAAGAAATTAACACATACTGTGTAGTATTTAAGTTGTAATTGCAACCATGTTAAACAGTCTTGCATGCAGGTTAAAGAAAGCCTCTATTCTCATATTTTAAGACCTAAAACCAGTTCACTCTAATCTCTCAATGTCTCATTTGATGACATAAAGCATCACAACCTCAAAAAAGCTGTTTAGGATTTTGAATTTTTATTAAAATTCTTCCTCGCTCCCAGCCTGATTTTTTAAGTTCATTTTAATTTCTTCCATATTTAATTGTATAATTCAGACTGATAAACTTTTATTGCCAACTCTTTCACTGATCCTTTAATTGAACAGATATATCTGTTCTCTGTGAATTCTAGATTAGCCAAACAAAAGAGAAAACTCTGACAGTGCTACCAGTTTTTAACATGTCCCTTGTCCTCATTTCTTCAGTTCCAGCTTTTGTCCACTTAAATCAAGTGGTGTTAGCTCAGATAGAGACTTTATAATAGAATAAGCTTATAGAAATAAATTCTAAAAGCAGAGGACTTTTTCATTGTTTCAGGAATAAGTCAGAAAATAATGACAGGAAACAGCAAGAACAGAAATGAACTAGTTTAAAAAGACACTCTTCGGGACTAAAGAAAAGAGGAGTGCCAGTGGGGGCAAACTGAAGGAGGTTTTTCAATTTGATAACAGTAAGTGTAACTGTTCCTTATATGTATTTTAAATGAACAGGCTTTTAGCTTGCCTATGCAAAGCTGGCATTTACTGAGCACCTATTATGTACCCAACAGTCCTTCACTTGTCTCAAATTACTCAATCCTAGTAACAACTCCATGAGGTCATTACCATTATTTCTTGCGTTTTATAGACTCCGGGAGTTGGTGATGAACAGGGAGGCCTGGCGTGCTGCCATACGTGGGGTCGCAAAGAGTCGGACACGACTGAGCGACTAAGCTGAACTGAACTGAACTGAACTGCGGTGCAGAGAATGTAATTAACTTGTGAGTGGTGGTACCAGGTTTCAAACTCACCAAAGCCTGTGCCCTCTACCATTATAGTAAATCAGCTCTAATATAGCAATTCTGTACTTCATTATTATACAAGAAATTTAAAAATCTTTTTTGCACAAAATACAAATCCTAACAGCTTTTAATTTGTCATGTATGAGAGGGGAGGATAGTTTAAATGTAGAGATGTGGCCAGATACTAGACCTACCAAACAGGTAATAGAAGCTTTCTGAATTGGGAGCAAAGGTATAGTGTCATATCTGATTGGTTGAGAGAGGGGAGTTTCATTTCACACATTTAAATTTTTTCCTAATTTTTGTACTTGTTTTATAGTAATACAAACTATAGAAGTTATTTTTCTAAATTTATCTTTAAAATGGTCTTTTTAATATTATTAAATAGAACAAAAAGTATGTACAGTTCAGTTCAGTCAGTTCAGTCGCTCAGTTGTGTCCAGCTCTTTGCGACCCAATGGACTGCAACACACCAGGCCTCCCTGTCCATCGCCAGTTCCCAGAGTTTACCCAAACTCATGTCCATTGAGTCGGTGATGCCACCCAACCATCTCATCCCCTGTCATCCCCTTCTCCTCCTGCCTTCAATCTTGCCCAGCATCAGGGTCTTTTCAAATGAGTCAGTTCTTCACATCAGGTGGCCAAAGTATTGGAGTTTCAGCTTCAGCATCAGTCCTTCCAATATATGTCCAAATTATGTACAGGTGAGATTAATAGGATATACAAACTATGGAATTGTCTATTATACAGAAAATATGAGAATGAACACATTGAAGATTATCTAATTTTCAACAAAAAAACTTAAATGTTAGTGTGCCTGTGTGCAGGCTGAGCCACTTCAGCTGTGCCTGACTCTTTGCAAGCCTATGGCCTGTAGCCTACCAGACTCCTCTGTCCACGGGATTCTCCAGGCAAGAATACTGGACTGGGTTGCCATACTCTCCTCCAGGGGATCTTTTTCACCCAGGGATCGAACCTGAGTCTCCTGCCGCTCCCGCACTGGCAGGCGGATTGCTTACAACTGAGCCAGCTGGGAAACCGTTAAATGTTAGTTATTGGTTATATTTCTTGGTGTGAGTACAAGTGATTTTGCACCTTCTTTGTGCTTTTCTTTAATTCTAATTTTTCTTTCATTAACTTGTTTTCCCCATTGTAATAGAAGTCATTTTTTTAAAGCTTCATGAATTTGAATGAAATTTAATTGAAGATTATTCTGTAATTAATTTGAAAATTTTTAAAGAGGCTGATTTAGCTTACTGCATTCTAAACTCACTGAGAGCAGAGAATTTAAGTTCTACTTCTTTTAGCTTCCCATAATACCTTTTCTTGCATATAGTACCAGCCTAATATGTAATCATAGACAAAAAAATTCTTATTGGGAACCCTTAAATTCACCAGAGGGAGAAGTAAAATAAAATTTAGAAACTTCAGATGAATCTTCCAAAACTGGTATAATAGAAGCAAGTACTCAGGAATAAAGAGTCATGAAACTTAACGGAACTTACAGCAGAGTATGAAAAACTCATAAGTATCAAGAGTTCCCTGTGCCATTATAATAAAGGACAGCAGTTTGAATTTCCACTGAAGTTTGCAGTTTGCCAAAAGTAGCTCTTGCAATTTCACCAGAAACTTTTTAAATATATAAGAAAGTTGATATTAAAACCACACAAGATTACCACAAGAAAATTACAAATTGATCTTTCCCATGAATATAGATATAAAATTCCTAAACAAATGACAGCAAATTGAATCCAGTAATATAGAAAAACTATTATGAATCAAGTTTATTTTAGGAATGAATGGGGAGTTTTTAACATTTTGAAATTAATCAATGTAACTCACCATATTAACAGAAAAATAATAAGACAATCACTTGGTCATCTCTATAAGTTTTTTGGTCTTTGATAAATTTTAGTAACCATTCATAATAAAAAACTAGGAATAGAAAGGAAATTCTTTAACCTGATCAAGAAAATCTATAAAAATCAAAGATGCTCACCATTCATCATTTCTATTCATCATTGTATTGTAGTTCCTAGCTAGTACAATAAGACAATAAATAAGCATCAGAAAAAAATAAAATTGTCGTTATTCACAAATGACCTATTAATACACATGAAAAATCCAAATAAATTCACAATCTTCTTGTAATAGGGTATATTTCTTAAAGCACAGAGTGCTAACTGCAAATAAAAAAGGATTCACCAGACTACATCAAGATTAAGAACTTCTGTTCATCAAAAGACACCCTTAAAAAGAATAAGAAGGCATACCACAACCTAGAAGATATTTACAGACGATAACCTGACAAAAGACTTGTACCTATAATATATAAATAACTCCTACAATTCAATGACAAAAAGTCATGCTACCCTATAGAAAAATAGATAAAGATTAATAAAATGGCTGCTTCAAAACAGAGAATATTTAAGTGGCAGTTAACATATGAGAAAGTACTCTCAGCCTTATTAGACATAAGTAAGTAAAGTAAGTAAAGTCGCTCAGTCGTGTCCAACTCTTTGTGACCCCATGGACTGGTGTCCATGGGATTTTCCAGGCAAGAGTACTGGAGTGGGTTGCCATTTCCTTCTCCCTATTATTATTAGACATAAGGGAGATACATATCAAAAGAACAAAGGGGACTTCCCTGGTTGTTCAGTAGTTAAGAATCCACCTTCCAATACAGGGGACCTGGGTTCTATCCTTGATTGGGGAACTAAGATCCCACATGCCACAGGACAAATAATCCTGCATGCCACAACTAGAGAAGCCCACATGCCATAGTGAAGACCAAAAAAAAAAGGTGTGTGGCGGGGAACAAGAATAGCTAAAATACCAAAAGTTGGAGAGAAAAAAAGAAATTGGAATTTTCATGCACTGCTGGTTGGAGTGTACACTGATAAAAAGCACTGGAAAACTGCTCAACGACAACTATAAAACTGAATATATACATACCTTATACCCAGCAGTTCCACTCCTAGGTATATATATGCTCACAAAAGACATGTTCTAGAATTTTGTAACACATATTTATAATAGTCAATACCAGAAACAGTCCAAATGTTCTTCAAAAACAAAATGGATAATACTGTGGCACAGTCACACAACGGGACACTTTTCAGCAGAGGTCAGCAAACTTCTTCTGTGAAGAGCCAGATAGTAAGTATTCTAGATTCTATGCCATATGAATTTCTACCCCAGTTACTCAGCTCTATTGTTGTAGCATGAAAGCAGCCATAGCTATTATTTAGACAAAGGAGTATGACTATATTTTTTAAACTATTAATATTTATGGGCATTGAAATTTGAATTTCATATAATTTTATGTTATTATCTTTCTTTTTATTTTTTTAATCATTTAAAAATGTAAATATATTCTTTAGCCACAGATCATACAAAAACAGGATCACTGGAAAAGGTTTAAAAAATTTTATCAGTGACAAAATTCTAAAAGAAAAGAGGGCCTGTGAAGATGAAGTGAAGTATTATTATAAAGTAGCTGAAGTTTTAAATTCTGCTTCAAACACTCTGTTTTAAAAGGTCATTTGTCTTTTTCTTAAGGAAAATGATGTAGATGGATTTTATTGCTGAGGAAATCTCCAAAAGGAACAAAAAATCAGAGAATCATTCAAGCTTTCATTAAACCTCTAGCCTTTTCAAGCATCTCTGAATATGGACTGATTAGTTCCCTTCTTAAGTCTTTGGGTCCTGCTAGTACTATAGTTAAAACTAGGTCATAGTATGTCTCAACCATGAAGGCTTGAGAAAAATATATCCCTTTCAATTTATGCTATAGACATGAAATTGAATTTTCATTTTTTATACTCAGAGAATAAAAAATATTTTATCCAAAGACATTATGTATGTTTAAATGTATAGTGATTTCACTTCCTATGGGTTGATTCCATTGTTTCAGGGTATCTATGGGAGACTGAAGAACTTGTTTGGGGGTTTGCTGCAGCAGTCAAGAGGCAGCTTTGCTGCTGGATTCCATGAAATTGATAAATACTTTTTTAAACTGAGAATGTACACATAGTTAAGCAAACTGTTACATAATTAGAAACCCATAAATGAATTTGTATATTTTGTCTGTCACTGAGCTTTGAAATAAGATAAATATAGTTTTAAAAAAACTAGTATATTATACTTGCTGACCACTCTCTTTTCAGCTCCTTGGAGTATTTGCATAATATAACACTAACTTATTTTCCATTGCTTTTGCAATTCACCTTCTGTGCAGCATTACTGAGAATTTTTTCACCAAATCCCTTTTGTTTAAAACCTGCTTTATGTATATATATAATTGTCATCTTCATTTATAGACCAGCACATACAAAGTATTCCAGCCCAATTTCTAGAATTTTCTTAGAGATTAAAAACCCTGCTGCTTATGACTGTGATACCTGGTATTATTTATGGGTTTTCATAAAAAAAGGGGGGGGTTTAGAAGAAAAACACAGTATTCTCTGGCCTTTCTCTACTTTCTTCTTCTCTATTCCCCCTCTCCACAGAGGAGTTTAATTTTAAATGATAAATGTGGAAATTAGAGACCATCGAGAAAATCCAATTTGGTGAGGAGTTTTAAAAATCCCATAATAAACGCAGAGTGAAATGTATGATTTAATGCAGGGCGCCAATGGCTGCTATTATGGGCTATTAGCAAATCGAGGCTGAGAGTGAATCTTTATCACTTGGTGAGTGCGGGTTGGTCCTGCCTTTCCCTCTGCTATTGATTTGTAGCCGCTTGTCATAATGACACCGGGAAGCAATGAATGGAAGATGTGCTTTTGATAGGATTCAGGGGGGTGTTAGGGGGGTGAGAGAAAATTCAGCAAGTTTTCTATCTCTTCTGCCTGATTAGATTTTTTCTTCTTTTAAGAGCTTTCACATTCCAATAAAAATGCTAAATCAGCTCTGTACCAGAATTGTTAGGGTGTAAATAGCTAGTCACATTTAAAGGAGGAAAAGATATAGAAATACCAACCATACTATGCAATGTTAGATGAATTTGACTTAATAGAAATGGAGTTTTTTGTTTGCGTGTGAGTGTGTGCATGTGTGTATCTGAACACATGAGCAATATGAAGTAGTGTCAAGGCATAATACTATTAAGTACACTTACTATGTAAAGATAGCCTATTTTTTTGTAGGGATGTGATGGCTTGCATCTAAAGTATAGTAGAAGGTGGTCTAGCTTTATATGATTGCCCACTTTATGAAAAGGATACATTCTGTGTGTGTGTTTAGCTCCATAGAGAACACATGGAAAGAGGTACACTTGTACTGATTATAAAGAAAATTAAATTTTCTAAATCGAACTCCTCACAGTGGAGCTTTGCTCAAGAATTTCAGCATAAGGAAAGCACACTGAGAACAAAGGCACTCACAGATTGATCCAATGGGGGGGAAAATTCTCTGTAGAAGATCTACTTTAAATTTTCTTTAGAATAAATAAAAGAATAAAATTTTCCTTAACCATGGTGATGTGGAAATGGTTGATTTTAACCTGAGTATATTTCATTTCTCCCCTTTTGAGAGGAAACAATTGCTTTCCTTCAGTATTCTTTTAATCCAAGATGATGCAAGTCCCTGTCTTCACATGCAGAAGTGCATGTGGGTGCAGGCAGTATGTTATTAAAGCAATGGGTTATGGCAAATGGGAGCGTGGAGGTAGGGGTGCATTTACTGAATGTATTGGGCCATTTTGTTGGTTAAATCTTGATAAAACCCATCTTCTCACCTGCTTTATTTCTTAGATAGGTCTAGATGAGACTTTTAGTAAAAGAGGAACACAAATATTCCTATTACAACAAGTAGAATACAACTGTTAGATCCTTGTTACATGCTTACGATTATAATGTATCCCTTATCTTTACTAATACAGTGTTGCACTTAAGCAGAGGCCAGGTATGGAAAATAAATATCATCCGGATCCTTAGAACAACAAACACCACCAGGTTTTCTAGTCTATTGAAATATACCATGAAAAAATTAAATCGGCCTAGTTTGTAGAATTTAATGTCAGGGAACCAAAAATCAGCTTTGAAAATAATCAAAACTAGTAATATAAATGTATTTCTCATATCTATGAAGTGAAAGGCTACATACTACACTGTGTGTTAATTTCAGTGAAACTCTGTGTGTGTGCCTGTGTATCTGTGATTTAAAACCACTACTAAGTGATTCAGACCAAAAACAGACAATTTATCTGTAGTGAGAACTTTGTGCTATATAGGGACTACTTTCTGTTAGCTACACCACCTACCTGAAATGACCTGATGAGAGCCTGCACCTTTTCAAACTTTGAGAACAATGCCTTCTAACAGAGAAGCTTTCATAGGCTAGGTGAAAACAGCTTTCACAGTTGCCAGAGTTCATACACTCCCATCCCCCATGCAAGGACTATGCCTAAACTGTGATAAATTAGAATGTTGCCATTTAATTATGTATCATTTATTAAAAACTAATTAGGGACAGAAAGAAGCATTTCTCCAGTTTCCATGAGGGCTTTATTTTATTGTATATAATAGATGATTATTATTTGGTCTATATACGGTTATTGCATACTACAATGAATTACCTGTATTAAAGTAATAATACCGTATGTTCACATAGCTTTTGTTCTTATGTAAAAACATAATTAATCATTCCAAGAGGAAATACTCGTTTCCATATTTTATATATGTTAAGTGATTTCTGCTGTTACCCAATCAAAAGGAATAGAGTTGAAAACAAAAGTGTGAAATACTTTTATTTTTTTATCCTGAGGTTATAAATGTAAGCTACATCATTTGATAAATTGGGATAAACATGTATTTTATAACTTGAAATTTTCTGAAGTATCTGTGCTATTATTTGCCAGAAAATCTTTGAAAAATTATAATAATGTTTATTGTTGGTTTATTATGTCATTGGTTATTTCCTCTTTCAACTGACAGGGTGAACATTTTCCTATGGGAGCTTAGAAGTAATATAAACTATCAACAGTTTTTCTGATTGAGATTAGCTTGAGTAAATACATGAAATAAGATAATAGTTTGTTTACAAAGCACTTTCACATGTATTAAGTGCTAGGTCATTGTTAAGGTTGCTTTTATTATAATCGAATAATGTAGAAATGGATAGTAGAAAGAAAAGAGCCAAGTACCAAAACATATAAATACAATAAGGGAAGGGAGAAACTCAGACAAGAATAAATCATTGTTTTGTATAAATAGAAGACTAAAAATAAGGCAAATAAGATAGAAGTGAATTAGAAAGTCCTAGACATAAAATATTAACAAATAAGTAATAAAAATGGCACATTGAAAAAAAATGATCAAAATAAATGGAAATGAAGATGTTATGCAGAATTTAACTTAATGTTTTATACATCTTCATTCTTCTTAAACTTTTGTGGGGGTAGCAACAGAGCAAGATACTTTCCCGAAGTGTTCATAGTACAGTAACATTCCTTAAGTTCAATACATTATCACACTAATCCTCCCATTATCAACATTCCTGTGTGGTTTCTGGCAAGAATTATTGCCTCTGTCTGATGGAGAAGCTGAATCACTGTGGTGATCACTGACTTTGTCAAGGTCAATGGTGAGTCAGGAACAGAAACAGAACCCAGAGGTTCTCTAATCTGTCATGGTCTGTTTATACCCATATCTCTGTCTAATGCTGTCATCTCTTTGTTAGAACTCTTTTCTGATTGGACATTTTTCAAAGATTTAAATAACACAAGTATTTGAAGGCTGTGTTTTAAGAATACTTCATCTCTAAACCTTATCCTATTCTAGAAATATTAAGACACATTACCTTTTACTTATACCACTTATATTTTTGGATTGGTATTATTTAACATTTTTATTGAGGTATAGTTGATTCTCAATATTATATAGATTTCAGTGTAGAACACAGTGATTCACAATTTTTAAAGTTTATTTAACATATTTTCTTTAATCCTTTTTCATGCACATTTAAACTTAGTGAATGTGAACAATGCAGAATAGCATACCTCTTCCCACAAAAAAGAATGAAACAAAATTTAAAAAGAAAACAAAACTAATAGATCTATGAATGTTTCCCTCAGTGTTCTTTTATTCTTCATTCACCAGAATGCAATTTCAGAGATCGTCTATTTACCCATGTCCTGGGCCAGGTGTCTGATTGACCCTCACTTTATTAAACAGGATGACATCAGTACATAAGCAAGCATACATACATGGACATAACACACACATGTACATGCTTAACCTGCTTATTAGTCCTTTAGTTCTTCATGCTCTGGTTTAATTCATTGTGCATATGTTCTTTTTAAAAATGGAAAACATTACACCCAAGATAAAGTGATAGTTAATGGAATTACTCATGGTTCAGATTACTTGGTGTGTATTAGAAAATGAAAAAAATTATTTCCTTCACTCCTTTAAATTTCTCTGTGCTAGTGTCAAAACTATTTAAAGGAAAATATTCCCATTATTTAATACTGCCTTTTAGATTATCTCATGCTTTCTTTTTCCTGGAATTTAAAGGTATATTCATCTTATAGTCAGGTAATTTGTTTTTCTGTGTTTCTCCTTTTGGATTTTGACTGAACATTTTGACTATATATCATCAGAAATAAAAAGTTAAACACAAACAAGTTTTTCTTTTTTTAAGTTTTAGGATACCACCAGCCTAAGTAGATAAGTTTTCAGAGATTGAGAGGTTGAAAGAAGCGATTATTGTCACTGTTAACTTTTTTCTGGGAAAACTAGCCCCTCTTTTTATTGGTACTATGAAAAATTTTTGCAACTTATTTTCTTTAAAAGATGACCCTTCAACAAAAAGTCCGTTGTTTTAAAAATAGATGTATCTCATTTCATAAAAGTTAAAAAAAGAAAACCTTCTTTCTCCGTAATATATTATGATAGTATCAGTTAGCTGGCATTACAAGCCAGAAAATTGTTCTAAAGCATCACTTATTTTTCTGGCCCACGTTCCAAAGAAAACCTAAGGTCCAATATAAACAGTACAGTTCATGAAAAAAAATAGGAGCACATTTCGTTGGCAAAATAACACTAGAGGGCGCTCGTCAGCAGATTGCAAGAAAAGGTCTTCCTGGTTTCAGAGCTTGACTTGGTAATGGGGGTTTGAGAAGCTGGTTCAGGGAGTGGAGAAAGATGGCATTTAACCTTTTATAAGCTCTACTCTTCCCAAAAGACTAGAAAATTGCAATTAATGCCAATATTACAATACATACTATTTTTCTTAAAAAATGTTGTTTTAAATTTCAATGAAGCATGCAATTCTAAGAAATTAATAATCTCAATTGCATTCAAGCATCTCATATTTTTAAGAGGGGACATTTATTGTTACTTTTTTAATATAGTGTTGTAAGCTTATTCCACCATGTTTCATATTGTGTCAATATTCTTTTCTACATATGGAAAGGAAAAAAAAATTACTGGTGTTTCATTTCTGTAATAGGAATACATTTATTTCTCCTCTTAATTAAAAAAAAAGCTGAAATTAAACCTAAAATAACATTCTCTTCTCTGATAAACCTTTTTCCTTTCTTCTCCTCCCCTGTAGATGAATATCTTTTCCTTTTGAGTTTGCTTTGAAGCAACCTCTTTGAGTACTATTCTAATCGCTGTTATTATTTTATCCTAGTCCACAAAACGGATGTGATCTCTAAATCATATATTTTCTCTTATAATCCTTGGCTTTTTCCTTCTCTCTTTTCTTTATCTCACATTTTCATTTCTCCTTTCTTAATACATCATGCTATAAGGCTACAAGAAAAGAATAGTCTAAAGATTATTAATTCAGTTTTTCCAGCAAGAATTCTGAATCTATGTAAACAGTTGACATTTAGATGTCTACCTATGGTAGAGATACAGTTGACAGATCATCAGTATTAATGGGTTATAGTTAGGAAGCAGCAAAACGTATCGATTAAGAGACTGGACTTTAGAGTTAGGTCAACTTGATTTCCTACTGGCTTTGTGAGTGTGAATAAAGATCTATAAACCTTAGTTTCCCTACTGTAAACATGGGAATAGTAATAATAATACTTAAATTCAGAGTCGACAACTGAAATATATATATTCATCAATCACACAATAAGCAAGTAAAAAGAAAGTATTTACAATTAGTTCTTATTTGAATTTAGCTGTGATCTCTAATTACTTTTATTGCCCTACTTGTTTAATTTTTATGCAATGCCTATTTGTAGTATATTATAAAAAGAGATAACTTACACTCTTCCTGTATGCAGGGTCTGGGCGTAAAGAAGTTTAAAGAACCTTATCCAAGACCTTCCCATCTGGGAACTGACTTGAAGACCCAGTGTCTCTGTTGTTCAGATGGGTATTTTTGTGCTCAGTCACTTCAGTCATGTCTACCTGTTTATGAAATGCCTTAAATATCTTGAATATTAAATATTATATAATAGCCCTTTTTAGTCAGGCATATTATAACCTAAAAATCCAACTTAGCCTGACAAAGCATGTTTTAGGTCATTCTAGTAAGGTTACCAGTCATCCATACGGCACCCAAGTCATTTCAACTGCAAATAACTAAAGTAAAATAAAAATCTCTAGTGTTATATCCAGAAGGTAAAATTACATGGAGGTTTAGACTCTAAGTAGCTACACTGTAGTTCAGTGAATTGACAAGGTTGATGTTTGTTTTGGTTGTCATTGAGAGAAGAACATCTATAAGGGAAGAAAGATCATTTTTTTGTGTTCCCATGACAGACTAAAAGTCCATATCTGATCAGAGAACCGTCATTCCTGCTCTTCAGAGACATTGCGTTCTCCCCATTCCACTAGGTTCCAAAGCATTCTTATTGCTAATAGTGGAAATACTTT
The DNA here is from genome assembly GCF_019320065.1 of Cervus canadensis. Taxonomy (NCBI): domain Eukaryota; kingdom Metazoa; phylum Chordata; class Mammalia; order Artiodactyla; family Cervidae; genus Cervus; species Cervus canadensis. The sequence continues at coordinate 33,907,719 of NC_057403.1, read as the reverse complement.
TTCTATTCAGTGCTTAGTCACTCAGTCATGCCCAACTCTATGCACCAGGCTTCTCTGTCCATGGGATTCTCTAGGCAAGAGTACTGGAGTGGGTTGCCATTTCCTCCTCCAGGGGATCTTCCCTACCCGGGAATTGAACCCAGGTCTCCTGAACTGCTGTGGGGAAGCCCATTGTGTTCATTATTTTCATTTTAAAATCTAACTTATTAAGCCTGTTTGCAGGGTCTAGGAATAAAGAAGTTTAAAGAACCTTTGACTTTCCACTCTAAAACTTTCTGGGGACCTCATCACATCAACAATTGCAAACATAAAAGCACACGCATAATAAAAGACTATAGACATAAAGCAAAATTTCTTGATTAAGAGATAATACCCAAGGCTATCTACTTAGAAGACTTTCCTAGATCCTTTTTATTTATAAATTCTTTTTTTTTAATTTTTTTATTAGTTGGAGGCTAATTACTTCACAACATTTCAGTGGGTTTTGTCATACATTGATATGAATCAGCCATAGATTTACACGTATTCCCCATCCCGATCCCCCCTCCCACCTCCCTCTCCACCCGATTTATTTATAAATTCTTATCACTCAGTAAACTTTACTTCTCTGGCTGTCATCCTTATTGAGTCCAGTAAACTGAGTTAGATTTTCATATAACCAAGAAAACTAAGTCTGTTGACACTGATGACTTTCTAGGAAGTATTCCTTTCTGTGAGCCAAACTGAAACCAGTTCCTAAACGGAGTTAATGTTGTATAACATCTTGTTGCAAATGATACTTGTATAAATGAAACAATTTAAGCTAACTGGGTAGGAGATTAATTTCTGTGTCATTGGACAAACCACTAAACTCATTTGATTTTCTTGAAATCTTTTTTCTACTCATAGTTTGTTTCAAAGTTTCATCATTTGTTCCTACTTTATTACTATAAATATGTAATGCTTATTCTCTATAAAGGGCTTCCTGGTGGCTCAGATAGTAAAGAATCCATCTGCCAATGCAAGAGACATGGGTTCAATCCCTGGGTCAAGAAGATCCCCTGGAGAAGGAAACGGCAACCCACTCCAGTCTTCTTGCCTGGAAAATCCCATGGACAGAAGAGCCTGATGGGCTACAGTCCATAGGGTCACAAAGAGTCACCTTAGCTTCTTCATATGTAACATGAGAATAATGATAGTACCTACCGCATAAGGTGATTATGATAGTCTGTTAGGATAATACATTAAAATGAGGATTATTATGTTTGACATCAGAAGGCTGATGAGAATTTGCTACACTACATGTGTCCTTTTCTCTAAAAGGCATTAAAATTAATTGCTCTTTTAAATTTTTACTTTAATTAAAAAATATTCTTTCTCTTAGAAGATCTTATCCATACCCAGGCTTCAGTTATCTGCCTTTAATTTTTTTTTTTTTTTTGCCTTCGATTCTTAAATTTCTATCTGTCGTCAAGATTTCTGTTCTGCTTGATATTTCTAAACATAATCCCAAAGCAATATGTCTAAAAATGTACTTGTGATCTTCAAATTCCCACTCCTTTTGTCTTTCATTCCTTACCTTTTCAAATGGCTTCACTATATATCCAATTGCAGAAATATAAGAATCTCTTTTTGAACCTCCAGTCCATGTTCAATTCATCAAGTTCTGTTAATTTTACTTTACAAATATCTTAAATTCAACCACTTCTATCAATACTGAAGTGGGGAGTCTATCCCTTCTCTAGCAGATCGTCTGAACCCAGGAATTGAATGGGGATCTCCTGCCTTGCAGGTGGATTCTTTACCAACTGAGCTATGAGGGAAGCACCAAAAATATGGACTATTTCACAGATTTGCGTGTCATCCTTGGGCAAGGGCCATGCTAATCTTCTCTGGATCATTCCAATTTTAGTGTATGTGCTGCCAAAAGGAGCACAAGGGCGTGTTGCCTCACTGTCGGGGAATCTAACCCCTGGTCTCCTGCATGACAGGCTGGGATACTCACCACTATTCTAACGAGGACGGCAAAGTCGCTCAGTCATATCCGACTCTTTGCGACCCCCCATGGAATTCTCCAAGCCAGAATACTGGAGTGGGTAGCTTTTCCCTTCTCCAGTGGATCTTCCCCACCCAGGAATTCAACCGGCGTCTCCTGCATTGCAGGCGGATTCTTTACCAACTGAGCTGTCAGGGAAGTATCCACTACTACCACCCTAAGTCAAGTTACTATCATCTTTCTACTGCAAGACTTCCTGTTTTTCCTACATTCTTTCTTCTGACAATCACTTCTCCATATCACAACCAAGATGATGCTTTTAAAAAACACAAATCTGATTATTTCTGTCCTGTTCGTGAAACTTAAGGCTTCCCATTTCTCCTAAGATGAAGACTTGACATTCTTAATGTGGCATTCCAAGCCAAGCATGATCTGGACTTTGCCTGAAGCTAGAAGTGAGAAGGGGAGATTGATCATATTAGGGTCGGAAGGAATTTTCAGAGGTGATAGGAATATTCTGTACCTTGCTTATGGTATTGGTGGTTTCATGACTTAATACATTGGTCAAAACTTATGGAACTGTACACCTAAGAGTGAATTTTGTTCATCTTAAAAAAGACAAATCCTGCCATGTGCGAACATGGATGATTCTGGGGTATATTGTACTAAGTGAAATAAGCCAGACACAAAAAGATATTGTATGATTTCACTTATATATGGAATCATTTTTTTCTTCTTTAAATCCTACTCAGAGTAGAAAGTTGATTACCAAAGACTAGGGGTGGGAAAGAAGGGGAGACATTGATCAAAGGGTGCAAAAATTCAGCTATAAAATGAATTAGTTCCAGAGACCAAATGTACAGCATGGTGACTATAGTTAACAATAATATACTGTATACTTGAAACTGCTAAAAGAGTAGATATCATTTGTTCTCACTACAAAAAATAATGGTGACTATGGGTGGTGATGAATAATGTTACTTTGTGGTAATTTGTCAAAATAAATAAAAATCAAAAGGACTAACCAGACATTTCTCCAAAGAAGACACACAGATGGCTAACAAACACATGAAAAGATGCTCAACATCACTCATTATTAGAGAAATGAAAATCAAAAACACAATGGGGTACCATTTCATGCCAGTCAGAATGGCTGCTATCCAAAAGTCTATAAGCAATAAATGCTGGAGAGGGTGTGGAGAAAAGGGAACCCTCTTACACTGTTGGTGGGAATGCAAACTAGTACAGCCACTATGGAGAACAGTGTGGAGATTCCTTAAAAAACTGGAAATAGAACTGCCATATGACCCAGCAATCCCACTGTTGGGCATACACACCCAGGAAACCAGATCTGAAAGAGACACGTGTTCCCCAATGTTCATCGCAGCACTGTTTATAATATCCAGGACATGGAAGCAACCTAGATGCCCATCAGCAGATGAATGCATAAGAAAGCTGTGGTACATATACACAATGGAATATTACTCAGCCATTAAAGAGAATACATTTGAATCAGTTCTAATGAGGTGGATGAAACTGGAGCCCATTATACAGAGTGAAGTAAGCCAGAAAGAAAATCACCAATACAGTATACTAACGCATGTATATGGAATTTAGAAAGATGGTAACGATAACCCTACATGCAAGACAGAAAAAGAGATACAGATGTATAGAACAGACTTTTGGACTCTATGGGAGAAGGTGAGGGTGGGATGATCTGAGAGAATAGCATTAAAACATGTATATTATCAATTGTAAAACAGATCGCCAGTCCAGGTTGGATGCATGAGACAAGTGTTCAGGGCTGGAGCACTAGGATGACCCAGAGGAATGGGATGGGTAGGGAGGTGGGAGGGGGGTTCAGGATGGGGAACACATGTAAATCCATGGCTGATTCATATAAATGTATGGCAAAAACCACTACAATATTGTAATTAGCCTCCAACTAATATAAATAAATGAAAAAAAAAAAGGAAAGGAAAAAAGCAAAAAGGATAAATTATGTCTCATTGAAAATGATTTTTTAAAGAAAAAAATAAGAATGCAATATTTGGCTAATAATTTGATACCAAGAATTAATTATTGAAGTTTAAATGTCATCATCAGAGTAGGAAGCTATACTGCATAATCTCTGTCTATAAAGTTAAGTACTGCTTTCCAACTCTGATTTCTAACATTCAGTGTTAGATGCTTCAAGTATTTTAAAAGTAGCATGCATAGGTTTTGCTTTTATAATTTTATAAAGTCTGTATTATGATTAGAGATATTGTTATCAGTCAGTGATACTGCTGTTTCTAGCCCCAAACATCTTATAGTTTTTCTTTTAATAGAATCTTTGCTTCTTTAGCAATTTGTATCCCTGAACCACTGTAACAAGTGGCTCCTATTACATCTAATTAGGTTACAGGAGTTTCTATTATTTAAAATTTTCATCAGCTATGTGTATGTGTGTATGTCAGTCGCTCAGTGGTGTCTGACTCTTTGCAACCCTATGGACGTTAGCCCGCCAGGCTCCTCTGTCCCTGTGATTTTCAAGGCAAGAATACTGAAGTGGGTTGCCTCTTCTCCTCCAGGGGATCTTCCCGACCCAGGGATCAAACCCGTGTCTCCTGCCTATCCTGCACTGCAGGTGGATTCTTTACTGCTGAGTTACTGGGGAAGCCCTTCATTAGCTATAATTAACGTATTTATAATACAATAATAATAGCTCCTATTTATCAAGCACCTCTGTGTTTCAAGGGCTTTTTTGACTTTCAATCTACTTGTTCTATCTATACAGAAGAGAATGTGGAAATCATCAATTTACACTTGCAAATTTGACTGTTTCTTCTTTTAGATTTATCCATTTGTCCATCCTTTATTTTGAGGTTCTCTTATCAAGTACACATATATTTAGGACTTGTATGTCTTCTTGATGAATTTACCCTTTTATCATTAGGAAATGCCCCTGTTTGTTTCTGATAATATTCTTTATTCTGTTGTCATTTTGCCTAATGATTAATATAGCCATGCCAGTTTTCTCATGACTAGTATCTGAATGTTATATATTTTTGCATCCTTTTAATTTTATGTCTTTGTATTTGAATTAGAATTTGTTGTAGATAGCATATATTAGATTTTACTTTTTTATTCATTCTGACAGCCTCTGACTTTTGTTTAACGATTTACATTTAATTTTATATTTAATTTAATTTACGTCATCATATAGGTGGTTTAAATTAACTTCTTGTAGTATAATTCTGTTTCATGTGGGTTTTTTTTCTCTTTTATTTTCCTCTCTTATTTGAGATTATTTCAGTATTTCTATTTTTATCTTTTCTATTATCTGATTAGCCAAATTTATATGTTTAATTTTTTTAGTAGTTGCTCGAGGGTTATAATACACATTTTAACCTTTAAAAATCTACTATGAAATAAGTTTGCCACTTCCTATATGATAGAACTATTTTACAACAGCATACTTCTGTTCCTCCTCCTAACCTTTGTACTGCTGCTACCAAACATTTTACTCCTGTGTAGTTACAAATTGCACAACACAATGATACTAGTTTTGCTAGTATTTTCTATAAAAGTCCAGATAGTAAATAGTAACTATTTTTGCCTTGGTGAGCCATGTAGTTTGAAATGCTCAACTCAGCCATCAGCTGTACACAATATGTAAAAGAATGAACTTGGCTGTTTTACAGGGAAACTTTATTTTTCAAAACAGGAACAAATTTGGCTCTTAGCCTTAGTTTACTGACTTACTCTTAAAAGTCAACTGTGGGGCTTCCCTGGTGGATCAGTGCCAAGTAGTCCGCCTGCCAATGCAGGAGACATGGGTTCAGTCCCTGGTCTGGGAGGATCCCATGTGCCACAGGGCAGCTAAGTGCATGGGCCACAACTAGTGAGCCTGTGCTTTAGAGCCTGGGAGCTGCAACTATTAGCCCGTGTGCCCCGGAGCTAGTGCTCTGCAGCAAGAGAAGCCACTGTAGTGAGAACTCCCCACTCAATGCAACTAGAAGAGAAGCAAAAAGCCAGGATAGCAGCAAGGACCCAGCACAGCCACACACACACACACACACACACACAAAGTCAGTTGTCTTCTAAAGAGGTAAAAAATAAGAAGATGAGTTCAAGACTTTTTTTAATAATTATCCTAAATATTATTAGCCTTTCTGTTCTTATTCACTTAGCAACATACAATACTATGTTGTTGTATTGGGATTCCCTGGTGGCTCAGGCGGTAAAGAGTCTGCCTGTAATGCAGGAGACCCAGGTTTGATCCCTGGGTCAGGAAGATCCCCTGGAGAATGAAATGGCAACCCACTCCAGTATTCTTGCCTGGAAAATCCCATGGACAGAGGAGCCTGGCCGACTACAGTCCATGGGTCACAAAGAGTTGGACACGACTGAGTGACTTCACTTTCACTTTTCACTTTCAACATACAATAAGAGTTTTCTAGAGGCTACATGACAGACTGTAACAAAATGAACTCAGAAGCAGGTGTGAAAATCCACATCTCTGTTAAGCCAGAAAATTAAAAAGTAAAACATTGCTACTGTACTATTACATCTTCACAAAAGGTATTTTCAGTAAAATGTTATATATGTGGCTCTTATATTTAAATGAATTGATAAACATATTACAAATAATTTATAAAGTTACCAATTTTAATTTATAATACACTAAGTATTGACAAATACAATCCATATAAATAACATCTCTTTGATGTCCTCAGTTTTTAGCAATGTAAAGAGGTTTTAAGATCAAAAAGTTTGAGAACCATTGCTCTCA
>NC_057403.1:33269896-33279509 GCF_019320065.1 Cervus canadensis | reverse complement strand
CTTTAGTTTCTTTTGCATTTATTTCTTTCCTAATTTTTAAGATTTCTTTCCTTCTACTAACCTTGGGGTTCTTAATTTCTTCCTTTTCTAGTTGCTTTAGGTATAGAGTTAGGTATTTATTTGGCTTTTTTTTCTTGTTTCTTGAGGTAAGCCTGTATTGCTATGAACCTTCCCCTTAGCACTGATTTTACAGTGTCCCATAGGTTTTGGGCTGTTGTGTTTTCATTTTCATTCATTTCTATGCATATTTTGATTTCTTCTATGATTTGTTGGTTATTCAGCAGCATGTTGTTCAGTCTGCATATGTTGGAACTTTTAATCGTTTTTCTCCTATAATTGACATCTAATCTTACTGCATTGTGGTCAGAAAAGATGCTTGGAATGATTTCAGTTTTTTAAATTTACCAAGGCTTGATTTATGGCCCAGGATGTGATCTACCCTGGAGAAGGTTCCATGTGCACTTTAGAAAAAGGTGAAATTCATTGTTTTGGGGTGAAATGTCCTACAGATATCAATTAGGTTAGCTGGTCCATTGTGTCATTTAAAGTTTGTGTTTCCTTGTTAATTTTCTGTTTAGTTGATCTATCCATAGTTGTGAGTGGGGTATTAAAGTCTCCCACTGTTATTGTGTTACTATTAATTTCCTCTTTCATACTCGTTAGCGTTTGCCTTATGTATTGCTTTGCTCCTATGTTGGGTGCATATATATTTATTATTGTTATATCTTCTTCTTGGATTGATCCTTTGATCATTATGTAGTATCCTTTGTCTCTTTTCACATCCTTTATTTGAAAGTCTATTTTATCTGATATGAGTATTGTGACTCCTGCTTTCTTTTGTTCTCCGTTTGCGTGAAATATTTTTTTCCAGCCCTTCACTTTTAGTCTGTATGTGTCTCTTGTTTTGAGGTGGGTCTCTTGTAGACAGCATATATAGGGGTCTTGTTTTTTTATCCATTCAGCCAATCTTTGTCTTTTGGTTGGGGCATTCAACCCATTTACATTTAGGGTAATTATTGATAGGTGTGGTCCCGTTGCCATTTACTTTGTTGTTTTGGGTTCATGTTTATACAACCTTTCTGCATTTCCTGTCTAGAGAAGATCCTTTAGCATTTGTTGAAGAGCTGATTTGGTGGTGCTGAATTCTCTCAGCTTTTGCTTGTCTGTAAAGCTTTTGAATTCTCCTTCATATCTGAATGAGATCCTTGCTGGGTACAGTAATCTAGGTTGTAGGTTATTCTCTTTCATTACTTTCAGTATGTCCTGCCATTCCCTTCTGGCCTGGAGGGTTTCTATTGATAGATCAGCTGTTATCCTTATGGGAATCCCTTTGTGTGTTATTTGTTGTTTCTCCCTTGCTGCTTTCAATATTTGTTGTTTGTGTTTGATCTTTGTTAATTTGATTAATATGTGTCTTGGGGTGTTTCGCCTTGGGTTTATCCTGTTTGGGACTCTCTGGGTTTTTTGGACTTGGGTGGCTATTTCCTTCCCCGTTTTAGGGAAGTTTTCAGCTATTATCTCCTCGAGTATTTTCTCATGGCCTTTCTTTTTGTCTTCTTCTTCTGGGACTCCTGTGATTCGAATGTTGGGGCATTTCACGTTGTCCCAGAGGTCTCTGAGGTTGTCCTCATTTCTTTTGATTCTTTTTTCTTTTTTCCTCTCTGCTTCATTTATTTCCACCATTTTATCTTCTACCTCACTTATCCTATCTTCTGTCTCCATTATTCTACTCTTGTGTCCCTTCAGAGTGTTTTTGATCTCATTTATTGCATTATTCATTTTTAATTGACTCTTTTTTATTTCTTCTAGGTCTTTATTAAACATTTCTTGCATCTTCTCAATCTTTGTCTCCAGGCTATTTATCTGTAACTCCATTTTGTTTTCAAGATTTTGGATCATTTTTATTATCATTATTCTAAATTCGTTTTCAGGTATATTCCTTATCTCCTCCTTTTTTGTTTGACTTGGTGGGCATTTTTCATGTTCCTTTAACTGTTGGGTATTTCTCTGCATTTTCATCTTGTTTAGATTGCTGTGTCTGGAGTGGCCTTTCTGTATTCTGGTGGTCTGTGGTTCCTTTTTATTGTGGAAGTTTCACCGAGTGGGTGTGGTTGGACGGATTGGTTTGTCAAGGTTTCCTGATTAGGGAAGCTTGCGTCAGTGTTCTGGTGCATAGAACTGAATTCTTCTCCCTGGAGTGCAATGGAGTGTCCAGTAATGAGTTTTGAGATGGGTCTATGTGTTAGGTGTGACTTTGGGCAGCCTGTATGTTGACGCTCAGGGCTATGTTCCTGTGTTGCTGGAGAATTTGCATGGTATGTCTTGGTCTGGAACTTATTGGCTCTTGGTGGTGGTTTGTTTCAGTGTAGGTATGGAGACTTTTGGATGATCTCTTATTAATTAATGTTCCATGTAGTCAGGAGTTTTCTGGTGTTCTCAGGTTTTGGGCTAAAGTCTCCTGCCTCTGGATTTCAGTTTTATTCTTCCTGTAGTCTCAGGACTTCTCCAACTATACAGCACTGATAATAAAACTTCTAGGTTAATGGTGAAAAGATTCTCCCCCGTGAGGGACACCCAGGCAGGTTCACAGAGTTACATGAAGAAGAGGAGAGGGAGGAGGGAGATAGAGATGAGCAGGAGGAGAAAAAGGGGGACTCAAGAGGAGAGAGACAGATCTACGCAGTTGTCTGTTCCCAGAGTGTTCTCCGTAGCCCAGAGACCCACAAAGATTCACAGAAGTGGATTGGGAAGAGAAGGGGAAAGGAGGAAATAGAGGTGTTCTGAGGTAGAAAACGGAGAGTCAAGATTGGGGGAGAATAATCAACACACTCCTGAATAAAAATGGGAACTGAATATTGGATTCTTAAATGTCCACAATTTATATCATATACTGAAAAACAAACATTAAAAATCTAGAGTAGAGGTTAGACTCTTAAAAATACAATATTAAAAACAAAAACCAAAATACAAAAAAATTTTAGAAATATATATGAAGTTTGGTTTAAAAATAGGGCTTCTCTTTTTTTTTTTTGCAAGGTTATAGTGTAATGAAAATGAAAATTAAGGAGTAGTAGAGGAGTAATAGAGGACTTTAAAAGGAAATAAGAGAAAAAGAAAAATAGAAAAAAGAGAAAAAGAAAAAAAAACAAAAAAAAATTTTTCCTAATTAAAAAAAATCTTAAAAATCTATGAAAATGAAAGTTAAGGAGTAATGGGGGAGTAATAGGGAATGTTAAAAGAAAATAAAAGAGAAAAAAGAAAAAAAAATTTTTTTTTAAATTAAAAAAAAAGGTAAAAATATATCTAGGAATTTCTCTGGAGCTGTTGCGGTCAGTGTGGGTTCGGTTCAGTTTCAGATAGCTCCTCGTTCCAGCTTACACTTCTCGATATCTACAGGCCCCTTCCGGTGTAGTTGGTGTTATCTAACAGGGATTTTAATCTGTTGCACCGGTCCCTTCTGAAGCGGTTCCCTTTGTTTATGTGGCTTCTGTTTGCGGGTCTGTTCAGTGCTTAATTTCCGCCCTGACACAGGCGGGCAGAGGTGGTCTCTTATTCAGGTTGCTTATTCCGTCGCGCTGCAGGGAGGGACTGCGCTGCTTTCCCCGTCTACGCTGCTCAGGCTCCCGGCTGCTCTATATGGAGCGTGCCCTGTTCTCCGCGCGGTTCCAGTTTTTAGGTACTCCACAAAAGCGCGGACTCGGCTGCGCCTGCGTTTTGTGCCTTCCCGGTCCGAGCGGCTCAGGCACCCAGGAGGTTGACGGGCGCACTCTCCCCGTGTGCGGCGCGCCTTCTCCCCTCCGCGTCCCCAGCCCCAGTCCCCACCCGCGCCGGTCGTGTGCGTGCGCCCTGTGTCTCCGCGCGACCCTCCCAGTGGATGTCGACCATCCAGAATCTCAGGAAGTCTTTGGTTAGAAACTGGAGGCATGTTTGCAGTGCGGTGGGGGATGCGGTCCTTGGGGCCGAGCCTGCCCCTTTCCCCTCCCCGCTGCCTCCTGCCTGCGGCGGAGCTGGGCCGGTCCGCAGCCTGAGAGCTCTTCTCTGGACTTGCTCAGACCCTTTGTTCTGCGAACGGCCGGCAGTGTGTTTGGGCCGGTTAATTTTCTCTCTCTCTCTTGCTATTCCACAGTTTAAGTTGGTAACTCACAAAGGCTCCCTCCGATTATCCTCAGGGCACTCAGGCCTGGTCCTTACCCTGAGCAATGCTGCCCGCTCCTCTCCGTTCCGCCCCCACTTGCTGGTGGCAGATGCGGGCGTCTGGGGTACTTTTCTGCTGGGAGTTGCTTTTAGGCAGGTAATCTGTGGGTTTTATTTATTCTTCCCCTCCCAGTCAGGTTGCCTTCCCAGATTCAAAAACTTTCCCCAGACCCGCCAGTGCAAGGGTTTCCTGGTGTTTGGAAACTTTCTCTATTAAGACTCCCTTCCCGGGATGGATCTCCGTCCTTAGCTCTTTCGTCTCTCTTTTTATCTTTTATATTTTGTCCTACCTCCTTTCGAAGACAATGGGCTGCTTTTCTGGGCGCCTGATGACCTCAGCTAGTGATCAGAAGTTGTTTTGTGAAGTTTGCTCTGTGTTCAATTGTTCTTTCGATGAATTTGTAGGGGAGAAAGTGGTCTCCCGTCCTATTCCTCTGCCGTCTTGGCTCCTCCCTCCGATAACTTTTCATTTTGTGGTTTTTAATTGTTTATTAATTGTTTTGACTGTGTCATGAGGCACGGATTGAACTCGTGCCCCCTGCAGGGGCGCTCGGAGTCCTAACCTAACTCTCCAGTGAATTCCTTATTTTTATTATTTATGGTTATTGCCAAAACTCCCTCCAGTGAAGCTGTACCAATAATATTTTCCTGCTAGCAATATAAAAACTTGAAAACAATCTTGCAGCTTTTACTGTTGAGATAGAATATGGTTTTAAGAATTTGCCTTCGGAGGTTTTTTTTGGCTAGCAATCTGTAGAAGTGCTGACTAAACTACCACCTTTAAATAGTTTGCACTCATCAGAGTCCAGAAAGTGGTCCTTAAACAATACAGATGTTTGATTTTCTTAAATTATTAACCTATGCTATTTTTCTGTAGGTCTTAGCCATAAATATCCTGGGTCGTTTCTTATTGAACAATGACAAGAATATCAGGTAAGTAAGCTGAAAAATATCTTGTATCTGGCTATTATAAACTCAGTGTATTCCTGAGTGATTTTGCTCAAGATCACACATGTAGAGTGACATATCTAGAACTTCAACTCAGGATTTTTATTTTTAGTCTAATCTTAAAACTGTTTTGATAAGAATTTGAAGATTTGCCTAATGAGTTAACTTTTAGTCCTATTTATGCTTTACTGTTAGGCATCAGCAAACTTTTTCTGTCCGGGAACAGATGGTCTGTGTTATAGACTACATGGGCCTTAGGGTCTCTTTGGCAACTACTCAGCTCTGCCTCTTGGTGTGAAAGCAGCCACAGACTGTTTAAATGATGAATATGGCTGTATTGCAATAAAAACTGGTTTACCAAACCAGACAGCAGAGGGCTGTTCTAGGCTTAGTTTGCTGACCCCTGCTCTCAGTTAAGAAGAGTAGAGCATTTCAGTTGCAAACCTAGAAGATGTTTGTAAACTCCAGCTACTTTTAAAAAATGAATGAATTTATCAGTGTTATTTTTTTTAATTCTTTCTTATCATGTTATGATTGAAAAAAAATGTGAAAATAATCATTATGGTACCCTGAATCATCTTCTCCTTCCTGAAGAATTTTTTATACTTCCATGGTAAATTCAAAGTTTTGTAGGGGCAGTTTTGGTACTGGTATCAAAAGCAGAGAAAATACAAATGGTAAAATTGAAATAATTTCCTCTTGCATTTTGGGACTCAGGCAGACTGAAAAGGCATAGTGTATGCTTATTTTGTTGTACTGTTTGAAGGAGTTTGGAAGAATTGAGTCAGTCACTTAGAAGTTTAAATGGAGTTGACCATGAATGCAAATCTAAATCCCAGGCTTCTGGACGCCACAGCTGTTGATTATAGTGTTGTTTATGGCTTTACAGCGTATCCATTTTACTAAGTCTGTTGTGTCTTTTATTTAACCATGTAGTTTTCAGTAGTCATTGAACATCATCTTTGTCATTAAACAGAGAACTATCCTGAATTTCCCATTTTAATTCTGTTCTTCTGCAACTTTGTTTCATCCAGATATGTAGCTTTGACATCTTTATTGAAAACTGTGCAGACAGATCATAATGCAGTACAGAGGCACAGAAGCACAATTGTGGACTGTCTAAAGGATTTGGATGTCTCCATAAAACGGTAACAGATCATTGAAAGTTCTGTGACCCACCATCCTCCATTTGATAACTTTGTAATGGAATTTTGACTGGGAGAATGTTGATATTTATATATTTAGTCATTATTTTGACCAAGTAAATCCTTTTTTCAAAAAGAATTGTTAGGGAGAAGTTTAGATCAGTAAAAGAGACCAGTAAGGAATACTTAAGTGCACCCTGAAGTTACCCTTGGTTCTTTGTTAAATAAAACAGGTGCAAGTAGGATGGGCATACGTTTACTCATCAGAGGTACTGTGTTCTGTGTGCTGGAGGATGAAGATAAGGAGTGATCCATCGGCTGAGTGTTCTATCACTATGCTGAGACTCGAATGGCTGACAGCACACATTTTCTTGCAGTACTTATGCCCCAAGATACTAGAGGCAGCCTGTTAAAACAGTGCATCTGGGAATGACTTTTAGGCAGCATGCAGGACTTTAAAAAAAAAAAAACAAAAACTTTTATATTGGAGTATAGCTGATTAACACTGTTCTGATAGTTTCAGGTGAGCAGCAAAGAGACTGAGCCATGTATATACATGTATCCATTCTCCCCTAAACCTCTCTGCCATCCAGGCTGCCACATAACATTGATGTGGCATACAGTAGGACCTTGCTGGTTACTATTTTAAAATAACAGCAGTAAAAAAAAAATAATAAAATAACAGCAGTGTGTACATGTCGATCCCAAACTCCCCATCTCTTTCCCCATTTTGTCTCTGCTGGCAACCATAAGTTCATTCTCTTAAGTCTGTTTCTGTTTTGTAAATAAGTTTATTTGTATCATTTCTTTTTAGATTCTGCATATAAGGAATGTCATATGATATTTCTCCTTTTCTGTCTCACTTGATTCATCATAGGACTTTGAAAGGCATATATTTTTTCCCTTGATCAATTAACTCCACTGGTCCTCTTCTTAGAATAACTGTACGTGTTTGTAAAGCCTAGTTATAGTAGGCTTCAGTGAACTTTTGGTTTACTATTCAAACTAGAAAAAATTTAATTTGAACTGATCTCTGAAACTATTCACTTAACAAACATTTATTGATAATTGAGTTCCTTTTATTTGCAGAGAACAGGTGTTAAGTGCTTGGGCAAACTAAAAATAAGACCTGGTCTCAGTAATAATGACTTTTATATAAAGCTTTGTGAAGGATTTATAAGCACCCTCTCAGTTGGTTCTCAGAGCAAACCAGTAAGAGAAACTAGGCAATTACTTCTCTCCTCAGTTAACAGATTAAAGTACAGTCCCAAAGGAATCAAATGACTTAACTCTAAAGCTTACCCCTTGACAAGGCAGACCTTGGAATAGAAATCAGACTTTCTGACTCCTATTGTGTTGTTTATCTATAGCTCTTGACTGGGCTTTGCATTTCAAAAGTAAAACCTGGGTCTTTTGACAGGTTATATAGCCTAGCAGCTGAGACTCTGGAGCCAGAAGGCCTCATTTCAAATCCTAGCTCTGCCGTTAATAAGCTTGGTCTGGTTACTTAGTCTTTCTGTGCTCGGTTGTCTCCATATACAGTGTAGATACAGGAGCACCCACTTCCAAAGGTTATGCGGGATTAACTGGAGTAACATACGTGAAGCACTTAAGCACTGTGTAAGAATGAGCTATTATTGCATTTCTGTAAGGATTGAGTTTTTGTTGCTTGTAGATTAAGATGAAAGTATTTTCATCTTATTAAATTGGTATTTTTGGAAGTAAATTATATGCCATGGTTTGACATTATTGACCAAATATGAAAAGATGCGTGTAGTAACTAGCATATCCATATTTACCTTGGTTGCCAAGTTTGATAGGCAGCTATTTGTTGTTACTGTTCAGTCGCCCAGTCATGTCCAACTCTTTGCAAGCTCATGGACTGTCTCCCGGAGTTTGCTAAAACTCAAGTCATGGTGGTGCTATTATAGAAACTCCTGTTTGCTCTCATAGCACATATTGTTTTTTCCTTTTCATGGCTCTGACTGTCTTTTTTAGTTTTTCTTTCCAGCTTTATTGGTATATAATTATATGAGTCTAAGATGTGCATCACATTGCATTTGTCACACCTTATTGCAAAATGATTTTCACTCTAGCGTTAGTCAATTCCCGCAGCATATCACATAAGTACCATTTCTTTTTTGTGGTGAAAATATTTAAAATCTACTCTCTAAGCAGCTTTCAAGTTTATTAATACATCATTATTAACAATAGCCATTATGCTGTACATTAAATCTCCAGAACCTGTTTATCTTACACGTGGAAGTTCATGCTCTTTGACCAATATCTCCCTATTTTTCCCACCCCACAGACCGTGGTAACCACCATTCTAGTTGTATTTCTATGCATTCAGCTTTTTTAGCTTCTACATATAAGTGATAGCAGACAATATTTGTCTTTCTCTAACTTATTTCACTTAGCCCGCAGGGTTTGTTTTTATTCTAATCAGCTGTATACCTTTCGATGTATGTCACATCATCTTTGGGCTGAAGTGGATGTAGTAAAAGAGTTTGGTGACAATATATCACATTTTTAACTGTTGATGCAGAGAGATAGTATCTTTGAGTATTAATTTCTTTGCCTCTCTTTTTGAGCCTTTTAGGTATTCTAAATATCAGCTTCAATAGACTGTTGAATCCAAACTGTCTTTAGTAGTGTGTATCTTTTGGGAATTTTTGAAGAAAAGCATTGATGAAAGTTCAAAATAATTTTGTTAACTTCGGTTATCTCGTGTGCAAAAATTGGGATTGCAAAGATCATGCAACGATGTCAATACATCCACTGGTGCTTGGTGTTCAGGGACAACATACCTGGGTCTTTGTTTCATTCCCACTGTAAATATCATAACTTTTTTTCCCTCTCTCCATGGAAGGCGTGCAATGGAATTGAGTTTTGCTCTGGTAAATGGGAATAATATTCGAGGCATGATGAAGGAGTTACTTTATTTTCTGGATTCATGTGAGCCAGAATTTAAAGCAGACTGTGCATCTGGAATCTTCCTTGCTGCAGAAAAGTAAGATTTAATTTTTACATTCATTGGTAAAAAATGCTTGGAACTTTTTGGAAAGCATCTTTAAAACATGAAGGAAATGTTGTAAACATGTTTAAACATGTAACATTTATTTCAGGCTTCCCATTAGAAATTGGGTTTGAGAAGGTCATTCTAGTCAGTATTTATGTTAAGCATTATACTAAGACCAAAATAATCCTACTTTTATAAAATCTCCTCTTGTATCTGTTCTTTAACCTCTCTTCTATGATTCCCTTTTAATGAAGAGAATAGAAAAGTTATAACATTTGAATTATGGTTCTGTGTAAAACTTTAT